>NC_057798.1:682287294-682288650 GCF_018294505.1 Triticum aestivum | reverse complement strand
TCTCGGCCTGCGCTGCGCCGGGGAGAGAGAGGGAGGGGAGAGGAGGAAGGAAGGCGTTCCCGTGGTGAAGGGAGAAGTGGGTGTGCGTGGCGACGGCGGTAGTGGATTTTTTACTGCGAGGGAGGGGGCGGTCTCGGATTCTCTTTTGCCTGGTGATGGGCCGTCCTCTGCTCTCGGTCTCGTCGCCTGCGTCGTCCACTGCGTGGACTGAAAATATTTGATTCCTTCCAAACTTAATTTGCTGTCACTGAGAAGTGGGCCGTCCAGTGACATGAGTTCCTCTTTCTATGTTGGCCGATGGTCTGCGTCGGTCGACCGGCAAGCGGCCTCGGTGAACCTGCGCACCGTACGATAGACCAGGTGCAGCCGTTGGATCTGGCCTCCTCATCCCATTTCCGAAAAAAGGGTTTCCCCCGCTTTATAAATAAAGCACCAACACTTACATCCAAGAACCGATACAAACGCACGCCACACAACCCAAGGCAAGAAACAAGAATGCCGGGCACCGACACACAACTTCAACGACTACCAAGAATCAACAGAAATGAGCAAAAAGAACCGCTTGTAGCCGACGGAGACCACCAACAAGATGAGAGATCGTCCGGGAAGAAGTGCAACGGACCACGCCGGACCGAGGGTTCCAAGACGATGCCTCCAAGAAGGGCACGACCACGGACCGTCGCCATCGTCCGATCCAAAGATCAGGTTTTCACCCGGAACACGACGGGAGGAGTGAGAGCACCACGACGGAGCCTACAGGGAGGAACACGACATCCGCGGACGCCGCCACCGTCGACCCGTGTACGGACAGGTAAGTGATGAACCCCGGTGCTCCACCCTTCCGCTGCATCCCCGGTCGGCCAACCACCTGCAACCATGCCACCCAAGCGGCCGTGGTTGCACGCCCGCATCCGAGTCGCGCAGTCCGCCTACGATCGACGCGACTCCCACCGCCAGGGCCGCCGCCCCGCCACCGGACCACCCCGAGAAGCCCCAAAGGTCACGTCTTGGACAAGATCCATGAGCCCAACCACCTCAGAACCGCCGGCGACCACAGCCTCAAGGGGAACCGAGCCCAGATGGTCGGGGGAAGGAGGAGGAGGAGGAGCCCCCGAGGCCGAATGCCCAGATCCGCAAGAGAGCGCCGGCCACCGCCCGCTGCCGAGGAGGAGGGCGCACGGAACCGCCGAGCTGCAACCATGAGAGGCCACCGGGGAGGCCTTCCCGCGCCGAGCGCCGCCGTCCAGCCGCAGGGGCCCGGCTGGACAAGGGCCGCCCACCTCCACCGCTGCCGCGCCACCCCTCCACCAGAGATCCACGGCGAGAAGGGCCGCCCGCGACCCGCAGCGCCAGACG
>NC_057798.1:682260238-682286590 GCF_018294505.1 Triticum aestivum | reverse complement strand
GCCGGTGACGACCGGGCTTCGCCCGCTCGTGCCCCTTGGCGGCGGCGAGGGAGGAGAGAGAGAAGGGGGGGGTGGCGGCGGCGGCGCTAGGGTTGCCCCCGGACGCCCGCGGGAGCGTCGCGGGAGGGGAGGGGAGGTCAAAAGGGGGGGGTATCCCTCCTCATCCCATTTGCTGGACCAAAATGAAAAAACAATGACACGATCGACGAACAGCGGTAGCTCATCTCATCACAATATGCGTAAAATGATTGCTATCCCAGCAATGGTATCTATGATGGAAAAATTGATTGTTACGGTCTCTATCTTTATCTACTTAACCCTATAAAAGCAAGAGAAGGCGGAGAACCAGATCATCCTGTTCATCAAAACCTGCAATCTGATGATCTACATCGCTCCAGCATACTAAACATGTTTTATGCCTTAATTACCCACCATGTCATTGCCTTAATTAATTACCCACCATGCCATCGGGTAACATCTACTACCCTTGTATCGAAAAAGAGAGGGGGCTAATCCTACCCGTTGCCTCGAAAAACAAAAACCGCTCCGCACGCCATGCCCGCACCACACCCGCACCACGACCTCGCCCGCCCCACCTCCCAGCGGACGCCAATCCTCCCCCTCGTCCGCCCCGTCCGCCGCTCGCCGATCCACTCGGCCTCCGCCGCTGCCCGCCGCCCTAAATCCTCGCCCTCCTCCGCCACCGCCGCTCAGCTTGGCCTCCTTCGCCGCACGTGAGGAGGTGGAGGGTGAGCGCGGTGTCTCGGAAGGTGGCGAGGCGGAGGCGGGGGAGTAACGAGATGGTCGCCGGGTCGTGCTTCCTTGCAGTGCGGAGGGTCGAGGTGGAGGCCGGGTTCTGCTTTCTTACGGTGCGCGCGGTCGAGGTGGAGGTGGAGGCGGAGACAGAAGGCGGCAAGGAGGGTCGAGGTGGCCGCCGGGTTCTGCTTCCTTGCGGCACGCACGGTGATGCCGACTGCTGCCCACCCCAAATCACACTCCACAAACGCACGCCTCTCCCAACTCAGGCCATCCCCGAACAGCGACCACGATGCCCCACCGCTGCCCCCTTCGCGACCACACTCCCCACGATGCCTGCCGGTTCTCCGCCGCCTCGCCTAGGCCGTCCTGGAACCGCCGCAGTCACAGCTACAGTCAGGTTACCACCACTTCCTATTCTTGGTTCTGATCTCTGTATGTCCTTAGCAGTATATATACAGTTGTGGTATACTTCAATGAACTGGGAGTTGCCCGTCTCTAGCTTCATAGGTGTTGACATCTGTTGCAATTCCTATCACATTGAACCAGTTTTATATTAGTGATCTAAATACTCTTGTATTAGTTTACAGAGGGAGTACCAGCTACCGATCTGTCGCATTTTATCCACCATGTCATGCTTGCTCTCTATGTTATCTTCTGTCTTTGTATGAATTTCATTTTGCTTGCTGCAATAGCAGTAGACTGATCTGTCCTCAGTTTTGAGGTTAGGCTAATTTGAGAGAAATGCGGTTAAAAGCAAGAAGCAGTTTTAACCAGTGAAACTAAATATTATTCTCTGAAGAGACATGCCTTCTTGATTGACGAACATGTTATCCATGTTCAGGTAAATGTCATGCATCTTTTCTGAACATTGTGGTCGTGCTCCACAATTCACATACTATTGTGAGTTATTGTAGTGATATAGTGTTCATCTACTACTACCCTTATAAAAGCATGAAGTTTAGATCTTTCTGTTGTGCTGAAATTGGTGCATATCTCTGTATGCCGGATTATTTGATAAGCTATGCTATTTATGTTGAAATAATATAAAATTATATGCAAAGCTCTGCAACTGCCTTGAGTAGGTGATAGTTAAGAAGAACATAGTATGTGATGGTCCAATTAGGAAGAAATATAAGTCGACAATGCTGCTGATTGGTGGCACTGATAGTCCCAACGCCTTTGCTCTTGGATCATTATTCAAGCTTATTTTTTCCTACAACAAGAAAGAGGATGCTGAATGAGGTATTGCAACTAGAAAGGCATCTGGTTTACAACTTGATTCTGAACTTTGTTCAAACATGCATGATTGTTTTATCCTTTCAAGACAATATGAAAGCTTTTCCCATGTTATTACTTTTTAAAGTTCCATAAATTGAATAATCTTTAGAATGCACGTAAGTATTTTCATATGAAACTGTTCATCCATTGGTAAATTCTTTTCCTACTCTTCTGCATCTGAAATATTTCCAATTATCACACTGAAATGAAGACTTTTCTTGCTCTTCTACTGAATAAACAAGAGCGTCATAGTATGTAGCTCAATGATGCTTAGGTAGTGGTAATTATTTATTGGCATAGTGTTTGTCTGCTTCTCATCAATGAGCTCATCATGGATTTTTTTTAAATGTCGAGGCATTTATTTTGTAGAGTTTGATGTTGTTATTGTTATGTAGCATCACATGATTTCATAGAATTTGACGGAAGTTATGTTGATCCCTTGCTTAAAGAATTTTTAGCAAAAAAGTAGATCCTATTTGTTTCTCATTAGTTAGAGAAAAAACGAACAAGTGAACTCCAATTGCTATAATTTTTTTTTTGCAAAAAAACTAAAATGTCATTAAGCACCGTGTAGTACTAACATATGACTGACTTATTAGTCACAAACCGTGTAGTGAAAAAGTTTGAACTATTTAGATATCGGACAATCAGTTGGACTTCATGTCCATATGTGACCAAGTAGTTTTAGGCTGATAAGTATCACTAGAACCAGCCTAAAATTTGACCTCTCGGAACATAAAAAGCAGAGGCTTACTTCAGCAGCATGTGGTCAGTTCCCCTCACGGGCTACCATCTGTCTCAGAGTTTGGTTTTTTCGGGAGATTTCAGGATAGAAAGGCAGCTTTGGAGAGGGGTCGCAAAGATCAAGGCTATTGTGTCAAGTATTGTGCTCAAAACATCCATCGGGTGCATCCATATCACTACAAAAAAAATACACTTCCATGATGATACGTGTTTGTCACAGCAGGTCGCGTTTTCTGCCATGCATGTACATCCATGACAAATTTATGACAGAATCAAGATAGTCATACATGTGCTGTCGTAGAAGTGTTCCATGACATTACCAAAATTATCATCATGGAAGTGTCCACTTCCATGACGATAAATCGCGCGTCACAGAAGTGCTTTCGTCAAGGGTGACAGACACATGGCATCCACCGTAACGGAACGCCGTTAAGCTATCGGGTCGGATTTTGGATCCGATAACCCGTTAACAGCCACGACCAATGCCGATTTTCCACGTGTAAAATTCTCATTGGCTGACGGATCCACGTGTCAGCTCCGTGTTGGCACAGGTGTCACTCATCCAACGGTCGAGATGGGCCTATGATATGTTGACACGTGGACCGGCCCACAAAGTTTAAATGGGCCGGCACAATCGAAGGCCCATAAGATTTAGCAGGCCATAATGGGACGGCCCAACTAAAGGCCCACAAAATTTAGCGGACCATAATGGGCCGGCCCAGCTAAAGGCCCACAAAATTTAGCGGACCATAATGGGCCGGCCCAGCTAAAGGCCCACATGAATTTGCAGACCATAATGGGCCGGCCCAGCTAAAGGCCCACACGAATTTGCAGACCATAATGGGCCGGCCCAGCTAAAGGCCCACAAGATTTTGCGGACCACAATGGGCCGGCCCAGCTAAAGGCCCACAAGATTCTGCAGACCATAATGGGCCGGACCAGCTAAAGGCCCAACATTCTTTGTCAAATTGGCCCATCAACGGCCTGTCCTAAACTTGTCATCAACGCGGCCCATGGTCACTTCTGGCCCGTTAACTGTCCGCTAAGTAATTGGGCCGAATTACGGCCCAGTGTATTTCCAGCATGTTAAAGGTCCGCCTTCATTTGGGCCCATTTACAGGCCATCAAAACTTTCGGCCCATAAACAACCGTGAAGGATTTGGGTCATATTCGGCCATGTCTGACATTCATCCTGTTAGAGGCCCACTATAGATTTGGGCCACTTTCGGCTTGTTGTCATTTCCGGCCTGTTAACGTCGGACGTAAAACCATGGGCCATATTTGGCCCAACGTCATATTGGGCCTGAGGGAGTCCCGGACTAGGGGGTGTCCGGATAGCCGAACTACCATCATCGGTCGGACTCCAAGACTATGAAGATACAAGATTAAAGACTTCGTCTCGTGTCCGGATGGGACTTTCCTTGGTGTGGAAGGCAAGCTTGGCGATACAGATATGTAGATCTCCTACCTTTGTAACCGACTCTGTGTAACCCTAGCCCTCTCCGGTGTCTATATAAACCGGATGGCCTTAGTCCATAGGACGAACAACAATCATACCATAGGCTAGCTTCTAGGGTTTAGCCTCCTTGATCTCATGGTAGATCTACTCTTGTAACCCACATCATCAATATTAATCAAGCAGGACGTAGGGTTTTACCTCCATCAAGAGGGCCCGAACCTGGGTAAAAACATCGTGTCCCTCGTCTCCTGTTACCATCCGCCTAGACGCACAGTTCGGGACCCCCTACCCGAGATCCGCCGGTTTTGACACCGACATTGGTGCTTTCATTGAGAGTTCCTCTGTGCCGTCGCGATCAGGAAGGATGCCTTCTCCCGTCTTTAAAGACGGCATCGTCGTCAAGAGAGCTTTGGCCGCCGGCCAAACTGTCCGGCTAGGTGGTTTTCTTATGACCGCCTGTTCGGCCACCGCTCGGACGATGACCTCTCAGGTCATCAAAAGCGATCTTCACGTCAGCCCGGAATTCACCGAGCAGTTAGATCTGATTGAGCTCTCCTCTGTAAACGAGCTCTTGGATCGCATCGCCGCCCTGGGAGTCGCCACAGACTATGATCAGATTGGGCTTAAACCCGATCTGAGAGAGATTAACTCTCCTCAGGCCACCCACCACGTTGTCGTGGTAGAGGAACAATGCGGCAACCCTTCTTCTACGTTGAAAACCAACTATGTCCGGATTCCCGATCCCTCCAAGCCGGATTCCCGCGAAGGGACGGACGCTAATCAAATACTGAACTTAGAGTCAGGCATCAGACTAGATTCGTTGGAAAGCATCCAGCAAGTCAAGCTTCCAAATCCGAAAACTTCTTGGCCTTTGAGCCTCAGATCGGGCGGGGTTCCGAACTTGATTCCACCCACCCACCCAGACATAAGCGATCTATCTCGAATACGGCAAGAGCTCGATGAAACAGTACATCATTACTGGGCCAGATTCCTCCTGGTTATGAACAGGATAAAGGACTGCTACGAAGAAAGCGCGATTTCAATTTTCTGCAACAATTGCACGGACAAGGGAATCATGAACACCATAAGTCGTCGCGAAGTTACACGCTTCATCAACCTAGCGACTATCGTACAAAAATATTGTGCGGTAGAGAGTGCCAGGAACACCGAAACTAGGTTTTGGGACAGTCCGGCCTTGACCACAACCCTAGTCCGAAGTAAAATGGTGCGCCATACTCAAGCACCTGGGTTAAAAACCAAAAAGCAAAGACCCCCTAAAGGGCATGGAACCGTACTGGAGGGCTGGCTCAACGGACCCTGCAAAATCCACAGTACGGAGGGTGCCACTCCAACACACAGCCTTCGAGCATGTTGGATACTACGGCAGGTGGCCAAAAGTGGCGAAGGCTTTTTAGCCCCGGGCAAACAGCCCAGCAGTACCAGTACGGTATTAATAGTCTTCGAGACTTTCGCATCAAATAACATGTGAAAACAAACAATCCGCGGCCTCGCCGAAGTCTACCAAGTAGCAACAGCAAATCCATGGAGTGACACGGCTATCACCTTCAACGCCAGCGACGAACCTAAATTCCGAACAGCTAGAGCACCAGCCGCATTGGTCCTCAGTCCGATAGTGGACGGCTTTCGCCTTACCAAGGTACTCATGGATGGCGGCAGAGGATTAAACCTCATCTACGAGGAAACCCTTCAAAAAATGGATATTGACTGGAGCCGCATCGAGCGAAGCAGCACAACCTTCAGAGGGATAATCCCTAGTCAAGAAGTACGCTGCACAGTAAAAATCACACTAGATGTAGTGTTCGGCTCACCGGACAATTACAGGTCCGAGGAGGTCACGTTCCAAGTGGCCCCATTCGGCAGCGGATATCACGCTTTGTTAGGGCGAGAGGCATTCACAATCTTCCAAGCTATACCCCACTACGGGTACATGAAGCTCAAAATGCCCGGACCCAATGGGATAATCACTCTTGCTAGTGATCCAGATACAGCACTCCGCGCTGAAAATAAGACAGCCGCACTGGCCCTAGAGGCATTGTCCGAAGCCCTAGCGGCAGAGGAACTAACTACATTGCGCTCCACGGTGGATAGGGACGATGTGATACTCGATAAGAGGTCCAAGTCCACCTCTTTTAAACCAACAGACGAAATAGTCAAATTTCAGGTCCATCCAACGGACCCCACAAAGACGGCCTCCATTGGGGCACAATTAAGTCCTGATGTCGAAGCCGCACTACGAGAATTCCTTTGGGAAAATTGGGACATTTTTGCCTGGCACCCTTCAGACATGCCAGGAATCCCACGCAGGCTGGCAGAGCACAGCCTAAACATCCTAAAAGGATTCAAGCCGGTCAAACGAGCTCTTCAGCGATTTTCCGAACCCAAAAGACAGGCAATGGGAGAAGAGCTAGCCAAACTCTTAGAAGCCAGATTCATCAGAGATATAAAACATCCAGACTGGCTAGCCAATCTAGTAATGGTACCAAAAAAGGACAAATCCTGGCGCCTCTGCGTCGATTTTAAAGACCTTAACAAGGCCTGTCCAAAGGACCCTTTCCCCCTCCCTCACATCGACCAAATCATCAATGCTACCGCAGGGCACGATTCATTGTGCTTCCTCGACGCATACTCCGGATACCATCAAATCAAGATGGCGGAGAAAGACCAGGCCGCAACGGCATTCATTACTCCATATGGGCCATTCTGCTTCAACACAATGCCCTTCGGACTCAAAAACGCCGGCGCAACATATCAGCGCATGATTCAAACATGTCTGGCTACCAAGATAGGCAAAACAGTAGAGGCATACGTAGACGATGTGGTCGTCAAGACCAAACACGTCGAAACTCTAGTAGAAGACTTGAGGGTGACATTCGACAACCTCCAAGCATATGACATTAAGCTCAATCCGGAAAAATGCGTCTTCGGCGTACCAGCCGGAAAGCTCTTGGGCTTCATCGTATCCGGTAGAGGAATTGAAGCAAACCCGGCCAAAATCCGAGCTCTGTCACAATTGGATATTCCAAAAGACCTCAAGCAAATACAAAAACTAACCGGATGCGTACGGCCTTAAGTCGCTTCATCTCCCGTTTGGGGGAAAAGGCTCTGCCCCTCTACCGCCTCCTCCGGCGCACCGAACATTTCGAATGGACGGATGCTGCCACAGCCGGACTCGAAGAAATAAAGGCCATACTGGCAACAAATCCGGTCCTGGCCGCGCCCAACCTGGGCGAACCTATGTTATTATATATCGCAGCAACACATCAAGTTGTCAGTGCGGTACTCGTCGTCGAGTGAGAGACAGAAGGGCACAGATTCCCTCTTCAAAAACCAGTGTACTACGTATCCACTGTTCTAACTCCATGCAAGTCCCGGTACCCACATTATCAAAAGATAGCATATGCGGTGTTCATGGCATCCCGGAAGCTGCGACACTACTTTCAAGAGTGTTCCATAATGGTGGCCACCGAAGTACCTCTCAACGATATTATAAACAATCGCGACGCAACGGGCAGGATTGCAAAATGGGCTATTGAGCTCTTACCATTTGACATAACCTATAAACCACGGCGAGCTATAAAGTCGCAGGTTCTGGCCGACTTCGTCGCCAAATGGACCGAAGCCGAACTCCCTAAAGAGTATGGCGCATACTCCAATTGGATCATGCATTTCGACGGATCCAAAATGTTGGCTGGCTTGGGGGCTGGCGTTGTCCTGACGTCCCCAATTGGAGACACAATCCAATACGTACTTCAAATAATGTACATGGACTCCAATAATGCAGCCGAATACGAGGCCCTTCTACGTGGCCTCCGGATGGCAATCTCCATGGGCATTCAACGCCTAGAGGTGCGCGGGGATTCAAACCTCGCAATATCCCAAGTAAATGGAGACTTTGATGCCAAAGATCCAAAAATGGCAGCTTACCGCAACGCCGTCCTAAAAATGTCAGCTCGGTTCGAAGGACTCGAATTCCACCATGTAGCCCGGGATAATAACCAGGCAGCAGACGTGTTAGCACGCATCAGCGCGAAACGAGACACCGTCCCTCCAAACATCTTCCTGGAACGGCTCTTCAAGCCATCCGTGTTATGGGAAGAGGAGTCCGGAAATAACAATCCGGAGCCAGCTGCATCACCTAACTCAGACCATTCTGACACAATCGGCGGCTCAGCCAACGAAATAACACCTTCAGCTCACGAAATAATGGCAGTAATTGCCCCGTGGACAGAACCATTCCTAGCCTACTTAATTTGGCAGGAACTTCCCAAAGACCAAAATGAGGCCCGCTGCATAGTTCGGCGATCTAAAGCCTACAAGGTCCATGAGGGAGAACTTTATAAGAAAAGCACAACCGGAATCCTTCAAAGGTGTATCTCCGAAGAGGAGGGGCGGAATCTCCTGGCTGAAATTCACGCCGGACTCGATGGGCACCATGCTGCAGCCCGGGCACTCGTAGGCAAGGCCTTCCGTACAGGATTTTATTGGCCGACAGCCCGGGCAGATGCTCAGGACTTAGTCCAACGATGCGTCGGTTGCCAGCTCTTTGCTAATCAGAGCCACATGCCACCCACCGCCCTCAAAACTATACCCATTACCTGGCCGTTCGCGGTCTGTGGGCTTGATATGGTTGGACCCCTTAAAGGGGGAACCCACAAGCACAAATACTTATTGGTCATGGTGGACAAATTCACCAAATGGATTGAGGCCAAGCCGGTTAAAACGGCAGAATCCGGACCGGTGATAGACTTCCTATCCGGGGTAGTACACCGTTTTGGCGTCCCCCACAGCATCATCACTGATAATGGCACGAACTTCACTGCCGACGAGGTTAAACTCTGGTGCAAAAACATGGGCATCAAGCTCGATTACGCTTCAGTCTATCACCCCCAAACTAACGGTCAAGTCGAGCGAGCAAATGGTCGAATCATGAGCGGCATCAAACCCAGACTAGTGTGGTCCCTCAAGGAATCTAACACGCACTGGGTAGAGGAGCTCGACTCCGTACTTTGGGGGCTGCGGACCACGCCAAACCGAACTACTGGATTCACGCCATTTTTCATGGTGTATGGCGCAGTGGCAGTTCTGCCTTGCGATATACTCCCTCCGTTCCTTTATATAAGGTGTATTTGTTTTTTGATAAAATTCCACAATGCAAGGTGCATTTGTTCTAATTCCTTGTAATTCCGATCTTGGCCCTCCAGAGAAAGGAAAGTATCTCTTCCCTGATTGCATGTATCTCTCCTTGTAGAGAAACAAAAGGAAACTATCTCTCTCCTAATTGTGTGTATCTCTTCTTTTCCTACCCTAAATGATTTATTGCCGCTAATCTATGACTTAGACAAGGGTAATTTCGTCCTAAATAGTACATAATTATGTGCCTTGGTTAACGTGCTGAAAATAATACACCTTAGATATTGGAATGGAGGGAGTAATTCATGACTCACCTCGTGTGCGCATGTACGAAGAAAGAGAAGCCGAGTTGGATCGGCGGGACAGTTTGGACGCCTTAGAGGAGGAGCGGGACGTGGCAAAGGCTCGTTCCGCATTCTATCAGCAGCAGGCTCGAAGATATCAAAGCAGAGAAGTACGGGCCAAAACTTACAATGTCGGTGAACTCGTTCTACGCCTGCCGGACAAGAAAAAGGACAAACTTAAGCCCAAGTGGGAAGGTCCCTTCATCATTGACCAAGTCCTGACCGGCGGAGCATACCGTCTACGTAAAGCATCTGACAACCGACTCAAGCTGAACCCATGGAACGCAGCCCATCTCCGAAGATTCTACGCCTAAACACCGGACTCAGAGTTTGTCTCACCCCCCCGTCCACCTTTTTATATTTTTTACTGTCTCTTGTCCCCCTCCTTCTTCCCACTTTTTTTCAATACCTTTTATAGGCTGATTTGCGCTTTGTTCGCACACACTTGATGTGCTCCTAGCACTCATTATACCTGGGGGCTTCTTTACCAGAAGCTTATTAATATGGGCTTCACGCCCAATACATGTGTCATACTTCCGCATGTACCTTTTATTCACCATTATATGCATCGATATGACTTAAGTTTTGGCCAAGCTGGGTTGCCTGGCTCCTGTGCTTACCCCTACGTTCCCGATTGTTTGGCTAGGAGGTAAAGGGAGCACCTCTGCGATTGTTACTGCCGGGTCAGCCGGATGTGTACCTCAGACTGGGTGAAGCCGAAAGCTAGTGTTCTTAAGAGAATATTCGGTCGGTGACTTGAAAGATGATTTATTACTTACTTATTTATAAGCCCCCAGATGCTTTTTCTGCTATTTTCGCAGTCCGGCATTGCACCTTAGGGCATGCCTCCCAGGGAAAGGAACCCTTAACGGAACTATTCTCCCTGGAAGATGTTTCTTACTAACCATGTAATATAACATAACTAGTTGGGAACTTGTCTGATAAAGCAATTATGACCCCGACGCCTTGTCTCCATGCATGCCCCGGTTCTTTTATAACCGTACGGGTATTCAGACACACTCCGGACTGTTGGGTCCCGAGGTTGAAGCGAAACGGTCCGCAAAGACAAACAATCTACAATCCGGCTAGAAGGCATCTTACATGTCATTTCAAATTACATCGTCAAACCGACTGATTGTACTCCTCCTCAAACCCATCTAATAGGCTGTCTAATTTACAGTCCTGTTGGGAATATTTCGCGGCCAGTTCTACTTGGCCATACATCAAGCTCACAGGGATCTCCTTCCCATCAGGCCCCGCAGGACCGACCTCGGCCATGTGGTTTGGGTCAGCCTTCGGGTAGCGTGTCCTCACCATGGCCCATGCCTCCCTAGCGCCCTGACGGCAGGCCGATATCTTCCACAAACGGAGGCGTCGCCGTGCTCCCTGGAGCTTCTCAGCAAGCTCACTAAGGCCCTCAGGTAGGGAGACGGATGGCCATAAAGCCTGAACGACGCCACTCATTGCCTGCCGAACACGTTCGAACAATTGCACCAGCTCGGGAAGTTGGTCACCTGTTGACCCAGGCATTTCCTCCGCAGGGCGACCTGTGAGCACACCTAAAGACATATTTCTGTCAAACGACTTCCTCGCCGAATTCTTCTTTTCAAAGGAATTTGCTCAAGCACTTACTATAAATGCCGCGATGAAGTCGCTGATTCTCCTTCAAGGAGCCAGACAGCTGGGCCCAAACACCTTTCAGCTCTTCTCCTAGCTGGGTGTGGGCATCTTGGAGCTTGTTTCTCTCCTGCTGCACCTTCATAAGCACCCTCTCGCCAGCCTTTAGCTGACGCAGTAGCTGTTGCTTGTCCGGATCTAGTCCGGCGCCCTCTGCAATATTATTGTCAGATTCACGCCGCACTTTGTTAATTAATTATCTTTTCAAAGTACGTCTTACCAGCGGGGGTCTCTGTAGCTCTCCCTGTGGCGGCCAGTGCGACCTCAAGTTGGGGCTTGCACTCTTGGAGCTCCTGGGACAGATGGGTATTCTTCTCCGTAAGATCCTGCATAAAAAGTGATCCTTAAATCAGTTATTTTAACCATTTTAAGTCTCGGGGGCTACTGGCATATATAACTATTAAAATTACTTACACGTATGTCTTTCACATACTGCTCCGTGGCTCTGGTTAACCCATCTTGAGCGGCACAGAGGTGCGCGTTTCCCGCATCAAAGACATTTAACGCCTCCGGGGAGAAACACGCGTCATGAAGAACTGTCCGGCGACGCCTGTGATTCATGGCGCTCTCCACCTCAGACCGGGTGGCGGACAGCCTGTCAGCATCCTCCGTCAGAGGAGCGTCCGACTCATGACTTGTATTCGCCTCCCCTTCCGGGCCATGCGTTGGAGCATGGTTGGCGGAGGCTTGATTGGCAACCTCTCCGGACACTGTCCGGCGAGCGCTCTTTCTGGAAAAGTTATGAGCATTAATATACCTCCTGGGAATCCTTCCCTTAAAAAATAGCGGTGCTCCGTACCGTTGCAGCGACGTTTCAGTTCGCGTCGCACTCCTATTCCGCCTGCTGGGCCGGACTGACCCTTGTTGGCCGGTCGCCGCGGGCTCGACTTCCTGCCGTAAAGGCGCTTCCTGTCGAACACCATTGGTGCACGGTGGTCAGAACTAAGCATTAAAGAAGTAACAGCACCAGGACTTCGGTCGTACTCACCGGGGAAGCCGGACACAAACCGGGGTAGTCAGCCATAATGGCGACTAAATCATTATCTATGCTGAGCTGGTGGTACACCCCGTCGATCAGTTCCACCGCTAAGTCTGAATCCTCTTCGGAGGCCGGATCAAGGGACCTTTCTGGGTCTTCGGGTTGTGGGGCTGGGCTTTTTATGCCCTCCACATCCTGACGCAGTTCCTGTGTCAAAATAATACAATAAGACAATTGCCTTTAAAGGCACGGTTCAGATATGCATGCGACCGCTTACCCAGCTCCGAGGGTTGTTCATGGAAAATCCGTTCAGAGGATTCGTGCGGAGGAAGTCCTCCTTCTCCCCCTTGTACAAGCCGGACAAGATCTTCACCAGATCGTCGGCCGAGCCAGGTCCCTTGCGGCCGTGACAGGTGGCGTCGTCGTCTCCGTTGAAGTCCCACATGGGGTGGCCCCTATATTGGAGCGGCTACACCCCATGCATAATGCATATGGCCATGACTCCGATCATGGTTAATCCGGAATGGGCTAGCAGCCGTATCCGGCCCATCAAGTAATGGACGCTGCTATCATCTTCTCGTCGAGGGCTCCATGGGCGCCATCTTAGGCGTTTCTTCAGGGGAGCGTTGCTGAACTCCGGAAGGCCGATCCGGACTGGATCCGGCAGCGAAGCGTCCTCCATATAAAACCACTCCGAAGGCCAATCTTCGGACGCCTTCTTCGGGGTCCCGGACAGGTATCCGGTCCCGGCGATGCGCCATATTTCGGCTCCGCCCACTTGATATATCGACCTCTCGTGAGAGCGGGGTACGAGGCAAAACAGCCTCTTCCACAGCGCAAAATGGGGCTCAATGCCCAAGAACAGCTCACACAGAGCTACGAAGCCCGCAATGTGAAAAATGGAGGCAGGTGTAAGGTGATGAAGCTGGAGTCCATAGAACTCCAGGAGCCCCCGGAGAAACGGATGTATAGGAAATCCGAGTCCCCTTATTAAGTAGGAGACGAAACACACCCGCTCTCCTTTGGAGGGATTGGGGGCGCTCTCCGCCTGCTTCCCACCTTTGTAGGTGGCCAGTCCGGCTCGAACCGGAACCATGAAGGCCGGGGGAAGATATCCCTCTGCTTGGAGCGTCACTAACTCGCTGTGCGGGACTGAGCATCTCCTCCATTCTCCTGGCTTAGGGCTGGGAGCGCGAGAAGAGGAGCCGCGTTGACTGTCCATGTTGGAATGGGTTTGGTGTCAGATGCGCCTCGATGAGTGCTTGCGGAAGGAGGATGATGTGATTTGGATCTGGATCCTCGCCTCTCTTATAGGCAGCTTATTTGCGCAGTTAGGGGGTAAAACATAAAAACACCCTGGCTTTTCGCATTCGTGCGACGCGTGGAAGAAGACCATTATTGGACGCGGAAGCCAAGGAGCGCAGCATTTATGAAGCAACCAGACACTATCTGGCAAACACATGGAGCATGAAGAAGAACCCGCCTTGCAAACGCCGAAGACAACATACGCGTCGGATTCGTCGTTATTGAAGCCTGGTTCAGGGGCTACTGAGGGAGTCCCGGACTAGGGGGTGTCCGGATAGCCGAACTACCATCATCGGCCGGACTCCAAGACTATGAAAATACAAGATTGAAGACTTCGTCCCGTGTCCAGATGGGACTTTCCTTGGCGTGGAAGGCAAGCTTGGCGATACGGATATGTAGATCTCCTACCTTTGTAATCGACTCTGTGTAACCCTAGCCCTCTCCGGTGTCTATATAAACCGGATGGCCTTAGTCCATAGGACAAACAACAATCATACCATAGGCTAGCTTCTAGGGTTTAGCCTCCTTGATCTCGTGGTAGATCTACTCTTGTAACCCACATCATCAATATTAATCAAGCAGGACGTAGGGTTTTACCTCCATCAAGAGGGCCCGAACCTGGGTAAAAACATCGTGTCCCTCGTCTCCTGTTACCATCCGCCTAGACGCACAGTTCGGGACCCCCTACCCGAGATCCGCCGGTTTTGACACCGACAGGGCCCATTAACAGCCCATATAAAAATGACGATAATCTAGCCCGACCGAAGTTCTGGCCCGTTCAACGCCCATGTATTAGGTCGGCAGATTTACGGCCCGTCCGAATTTTGGCCTGTCAAAGATCTGCATCATAAATGGGCCACCATTTCGGCCTGCTAAGTCCAGTGGGTTATTTGGCACAATCAGGGCCCAATATCACTTTCGGTCTATTAAAGGCCCATGTTTTTTATGGGCTCGAGATATTTACACCTATAAACGGCCTAATTTTACTGAGGGCCAACTTATGTTTAGGCCTGTTAAAGGCCCACTATGGGCACAGGCCTACCAGAAAAATATGAAAGCTTATGCTGATTTAGGCCCAGATATTTTTAGTGGGCTACGTGCCAATTTTGGCCCGTAATCGTTTTTAGCCCAATTGGAATGGGCCCGACGAATGTTGGCATGTTGGGCTGCTACGAAGCTTTCGGCTGAATACATTACTAAGATAAACCTACACTATACAAAAAATAACGTCGTAATTACTGCAGCCTGTGGCAGCATCATAAATGTTGTATCACAATAAAATAGATTCCAACCATACAACAAAAGGCCTGTTGGCATAAAGTTTACAGTCCTTCCAGATAAAAGCACCATCAGATGTATAGAAGCATAGATCATTTGACCTGAGTGCTAATGTTTCAGGCTGTAGAATCTGATGGAGCAGCACGATCTCCACCTTTTTTCCGCCATTGCTCTTGAACAACAAAGCGAATGTCTGATAGTCTGGTTTCAAAACCATTCATATCTTGATGACATTTCTCAACCACTATTCTTGTTTCCGAAACAACATCCATTAGGGATTGGACTTGTGTCTGGAGCACATATATATCACTCTGTCTAGCAGGAAGATTTTGTTCAGAAGGCGATTTGGGCGAGGTTACCTTAACAACCAACCCAGAATTACGCAGGAAGGTGCTTTTTGCACTGTTAGTGGAGAGATACTGACGTACTGTAGCAAGAGGTGACATTGTGCCTGTAGTAGCCTCGTCACCTTCAGGTGGTTGTGGCTATTCAATCATTTGTTCCATAGCTTCTTGGAAGTTTGAACTTGTAGATTAGTGTACCAGATAATTTACTAATGAGACAAAAACAAACAAAGTAGGTTAAACGTTTATACATAACTTATTTTGGTGAACTACTGTAATACATTAGCATGTATTGTAGTGCCAACTACATAATAAAATCACTTTCGGAACATATGCCCATGTAGCATGCCTACTGTATTGTCTATTTCCTCACATTCGTTGACATCTAAGGATAAAGAGACATGGTTTAAAGTAGGATGAACATAGTATGACATTATTCATATCATGGGCAAACAGATATAAAACAAATAGGCTATTTTATCATTGTGTGCGCACGTGAACATAACAACTAGATTACAGATCAAGACCAAAAGAATATCCTTCATCTCTTTTAAACCATGTAAGGTGAAATGATACGTTAAGACAACTGTGTATAAAAGTGAACAAAGTAACTGACATTGGCTGCAAACCAAGTACTTAAATGAACACATTGCAGTACCAATCAGTTCAAGGCAGGAGGAGTAAGGACTTACAACAGCGGCTTGAACTGGTGTGCTCATGCCCTTCATCTTGCTGGTGTGGCAATCCTTGAAGATTTGCACTGCATTCAGTTCAGGTTCTTTTTGGTCCGCACGGGCTTTCCTCTGTATTTGGAACAAGTCAATATAGATACGATAATATGGCACACAAAAAAGGAGGAAGTAGCAGCTATTTACAAGAGCCTCGTAGTGTGCAATATAGCTACGAGATCCTGTTGTCTGTTGGAATTTCACTTTAGAATGGTTGGTTTTGTTCTTCAAACAGTTAGCCTAGAACAAGATACACTTGTAAGGCACATACATAAATACAAGTTCAATATGTGGTCTGATCAAATACATATAGCCTACCTGATACTTTGGATCAGACCAGTGTTTTACGAGGGCTGTCCAGTCTTCATCTGTAATATATTCCACTGGAGATGTTTGGGCGATTTCATTGTTAGCCTTGCCTTCAAAGTGAGATTTTCTAAGGTGGTACCGATACTGTCGCAGAGCAGAATGAAAAACATGAGTGCATGCTTGTTTAGTTGCATCATCTTTCGGATCCAACTTGAACCTCATTTGTTGAAAAAAGAATGTGAGTCTTATTAGGAGGAAGCTAGAAAGTATGGGACAGAGCAAGACAATATTACTAATTGCGATGAATAACATTATTTACGGATAAATGGTCAAGGAAGGTGTTAAACTGGGTATTGTCTTTCTCATTCCTGTACTGGATCCACGTTGGGAGGATACGTGCATGACACCTAACGGCAACGGCTGCCTCTGATACTAACTTGGCTGACTCTGTAGCATCACGTGGCCTTTTTAAACCTACCTCAAAAATGGATCTCCATTCTTCCTCCTTTAGATTTTGTTAATTTGTCAAGCATTATCCCTGATGTTTGTTTCCGCTTGCGCCGTGGTGCTAGTTCAACAACGAAATGGAAAGTGTTAGTGTACATCAAACTGTGAGAGTACATATAAAGAAGCATGCAACTGCAACTTGACTCGGTCAGGTACCGTCTTGGTGTTGATGCTCATGAGGTTCATCTGATCTTGCCAAGTCCTGTTGTGTCAGCAGTGCTTCAGAAGTACTGTTAGGTGTGAAGGCAGCTTGGGAACTGGCCAGTTCCGGAGGAAACGAACGAGTAACTAGTTGAGATGCTGGTACAGTTGAAGTGGATGCTGCAGCTGGTGGAGCAGGTGATACTGTGTTTGTAGATTTAGCCGGTGGACTTGGACCTTCTATTGCACTATAAGTACCAGCAGAATCTCGATGGCGGATCCTTTTTTGTTTCACCCGATGAGTAACAGCACTCCCTACTATATTATTTTCCTTGCTCTTTTTTGACTTTGCCATGTCAAGCTGTACCCACAACACAAAAGAATAAAATCACTCTTCAGAACTCATTGATGCATGATACAGACAAGCAATACTTTGATGTAAGACAACCGTATAAGGATGGAATATGTAAGAAAAACAGGACAGCATGACATATTCACAGCTACGATGTGCAAACTAAGCAGAAGGATTTTCAAGAATATAGAAGTAATGCAAGCTAGACACCATATGAAAGATGCAACCAATATTACTCTGCCAAGTTGAAAGTGTCTTGTCATATGTGGCAATTCGAAAAATTAGTAGTACAACGTAGAAATCAATGCAAGATGCAACCACTATCAAACTGCCATGTTAAAAGCGTCCAATCATGAGTGACTGATGCGGGATACACAACAACAGTACTTTGATGTAAGAACATGGTATTATAGATAGATACAGTGTATTCTAGACACAGAAAGCCATGTCATATGTACATGTATAACGTATAAACTCAGCAGGTGCAATTTAATCAAAATAGAAGAAATACAGGCTAGACAACATATGCAACATGAAACCAATTATCACATTGTCAACTTAGAGCAAGCACCTGCGATGGTGGAGTACGGGAGATGAAGTCATCATGTAGACTTGGGACTTCAATTCATTAGCAGTAGCAGTGGCAAATCTAGAGAGTCTCTGTTTGCGTCGGTGCGGAGGACCACCAACATCCCCTAACTTACTCTTTTCCTTCCTATTTTCTGATATTGCCTTATGAAGTCAAAACCACAAGAAGATGAATAAAATTAGCTCTGCATAACTGGTTGATGCATGATACAGACGAACACTACTTTGATGTAAGGCAAGCGCAGGATAGGAGGATGGAATATATATAAAAAAGACAACATTTCATATTCACACGTACGATAGGAGGATGGAATATGTATGAAAAAACAGTAAGCGGAAGGCATTTCAACAAAATTAGAAGAAATGAAAGCTAGGCACCATATGAACACGCAACCAATATCACTCTATCAGGTAAAAAGTGTCTCGTCGTAAGTGCCATTTCAAGAAATTAGAAGCAGTACAAGCTATAAGACAATGCAAGATGCAACCTACATCACAGTCCCAAGTTAAATGTGTCTTATGGGTAAGTGATCGTTGCATGTATAAGTTGTAAGCTACGCAGATGCATTTCGACATAATTAGAAGCAATACAAACTAGACATCATACGGAAAACGCAACCACATATAACAGTTCCAAGTAAGAGCAAGCACCTATGATGGTGGAGTAGGGGAGATGTGCTCATCATGTACACGTATGTTCTAGAAACAAGAACACGTGTCATATTCATAGGCATTATGTGTAAAGTAAGCAGATGCAATTCAAGTTAGAAGCAATACAAGCTAGACATCATACGCAACATGCAACCACATATAATAGTGCCAAGTTAGAGCAAGCACCTGTGATGGTGGAGTAGGGGAGATGTGCTCATCATCTACACAGCTACGTTGACTGTCTAGCCTTGTGTTGTCTTGCAAATCTTGTTGGGAGGATGGCGGGGTAGAATCTGTAGAGACCCCCTGTTTGAGTTGCTCCGAAGGACCACCATCATCCACTGTCGGACTAATTTCCTTCAACTGTAATGATTTTGCATTGTGAAGTCAAACCGATAATAAAAAGGAATAAAATTCGCTCTTCAGAACTCATTCATGCATGATACTGACGAACACTACTCGGATGAAAGGCAAACACATGATGCGAGGATCAAATATGTATGAAAAACAGGATGGTGTGACATATTCACACCTATGATGTGGTAACTAAGCAGAAGGCATTTCAACAAATTAGAAGCACTGCAAGCTAGACACCATATGAAAGATGCAAACAATATCACCCTGCCAAGTTCAAACTGTATGGTGTTTCAACAAATTAGAAGCAGTACATGCTAGAAATCATATGCAAGACACAACCAATATCACAGTGGCGACTTAAAGGTGCCTTATCATAAGTGACTGATGCGGGATATGCTAGAATAGTAGTCTGATGTAGAAACAGGAACACATGTCATATTCACAGGCATTATGTGTAAAGTAAGCAGATGCAATTCAACAAAGTTAGAAGCAATACAAGCTAGACATCATACGCAACATGCAACCACATATAATAGTGCCAAGTTAGAGCAAGCACCTGTGATGGTGGAGTAGGGGAGATGTGCTCATCATCTACACAACTACGTTGACTTTCTAGCCTTGCGTTGTCTTGCGAATCTTGTTGGGAGGATGGCGGAGTAGAATTTGTAGAGAACCTCCGTTTCAGTTGCTCGGAAGCACCACCATCATCCAATGCCTTGCCAATTTCCTTCAGCTTTATTGATTTTGCATTGTGAGGTCATACTGACAAGAAAAAGGAATAGCATTCGCTCTTCAGAACTCATTCATGCATGATACAGACGAACACTACTCTGATGAAAGGCAAAGTCATGATACGAGGATGGAATATGTACGAAAAAATGGATGGCTTGACATATTCACACCTATGATGTGGTAACTAAGCAGAAGGCACTTCAACAAATTAGAAACACTGCAAGACACCATATGGAAGGTGCAATCAATATCACTCTGCCAAGTTAAAACTGTCTCGTCATAGGTGGCATTCATCAAAGTAGAAGCAATACATGCTAGAAATCATATTACGAAAAAGGGTTCCCCCCCGCTTTATATTATAAAGCATACCACCAAGCATCCAACACAACAGTTTCAAGTACAAAAAGTCATAGAATCATACTAGAAATCATATTCAAGACGCAAACCAATATCACACTGCCAACTTAAAGGTGTCCCATCATAAGTGACTGATGCAGGATACACAAGAAGAGTAGTTTCATGTAAGAACATGGTGTGATAGACAGATATAGTATGTACCAAAAACAGGAAAGCGTGTTATATTCACATGTATCATGTGTAAGCTAAGCAGATGCAGTTTACACTAATTAGGAGCAATACGAGCTAGACAACATATGCAACATGCAACCAGATATCACACTGCCAAGTTAGAGCAAGCACCTTAGATGGTGGAGTAGGGGAGCGGAGACTTGGACCTTGTAATGCACTATCAGTACAAGGAGAATCGGTACAGATGCTTTGTTTACGTTGCTGCAGAGGACCACCATCATCGCCTTCCTTACTCTTTTCCTTCCTCTTTCTTGATTTTGCCTTGTCAAGTCAAACCCACAAGAAAAAGGAATACAATTTGCTCTTCAGAACTCATTGATGCATGATACTGACGAACACTACTTTCATGTAAGGCAGCCGCATGATAGGAAGATGGAATATGTATGAAAAACAGGATGGCGTGACATATTGACATGTATGATGTATAAAGTGTAAACTAAGCACAAGGTGCTTGAACTTGTTAGAATCGATGCAAGCTAGAAACCATATGAAAGATGAAACCAATATCACTCTACCAAATTAAAAGGGTGCCCTAACAAATGTATTTGACCAAATTAGAAGCAATACATGGCAACATGCTAGAAATAATATGCAATATGCAATGAATAAAGGTGACTCATCGTAAGTGATTGATGTAGGATACAGAAGAGGGGTAGTTTCATGTAAGAACAAGGTTAACACATAGATGCAGTGTGTACCAAAAATAGGAAGGCATGTCATATTCACATGTATAGTGTGTAAACTAAGCAGATGCAATTTACCCTAATTAGAAGCATTACAAGCTAGACACCGTATGCAACATGCAACCACATATCACACTGCGAAGTTAGAGCAAGCACCTGTGATGGTGGTGTAGGGGAAGTGCGGTCTTTAGGTACAGAGCTACGTTCAATATCTTCATTTAGGCTTGCCGTTTCTTGAGAATCACGTGGAGAGGATGAAATTGCATTCTTTATAAGAGTATTCCATCTCATATTAACCCACGCGCATGACTGTCTCATCATAAGCGATAGATGCAGGATACACAAGAACAGTAGTTTGATGTAAGAACATGGTGTGATAGGCAGATGTAGTATGTACCAAAAACAGGAAGGCGTGTCATATTCACATGTATAATGTGTAAGCTAAGGAGATGCAATTTAACAAATTAGGAGCATTGATGAGGGATACACAAGAAAAGTAGTTTGATGTAAGAACATGGTTAATAGAAAGACGTAGTATGTACCAAAAACAGGAAGGCATGTCATATTCACAGGTATAATGTGTTAACTAAGTAGATGCAATTTACCCTAATTAGAAGCATTACAAGGTAGACACCATATGCAACATGCAACCACATATCACACTGCCAAGTAAGAGCAAGCACGTGCGATGGTGGTGTGGGGGAATTGCGGTGATCAACTAGAGAGCTATGTTGACTATCTTCATTTAGCCTTGCTGTTTCTTGAGAATCATGTGGGGAGGATGACACTGCACTCTTTAAACGAGTAGGGCGTCTCACAGTAACCCACCCGGGTGACTGTCTCATCATAAGTGATTGACGAGGGATACAAAAGAACATTAGTTTGATGTACAAACATGGTTAATAGACATATGTAGTATGTATCAAAACAGGAAGGCATGTCATTATGAAAGGTATAATGTGTAAAGGAAGCAGATGCAATTTAACCAAATTGGAAGCAATACAAGCTAGACACCATATGCAACATGCAACCACATTTGACAGCGCGAAGATAAAGCAAGCACCTGGGATGGTTGTGTGTGGCAAATGAGATCATCAATTGTAGAGCTACATTTACTGTCTCCAACTGCTGACACTGCACCATTAGAGCGCTGAAACGCTTAGTGCTTATCTTCGAATTACACTGGAGCAACTTCTGTCTTTTCTTTTCTGCATTCATCAACACTGCGTCAGAGTCTGAAACACCCATGCATAAAAAAACAATAGTGTGAGTATGGGTGAAGTGTGTGCACAATTAGTACAGTGTAAAGGTAGCAGATAGCAGGTCGGTGAGAAATAAATGATGGGAGACATATGATAGCTCTACAACATGCATGGCACACTAAATTACCACAGGATTCTATGAAAATAACAGTTGACTGAAAGCAAATAGGTCAGTCCATTTTTTCTGCACCGTCCGATGTACAAAGAACGGGAAGATCGCCTTCATCTACCTCCAGCCAGTCAGTGTTGATGATCTTCCTCGAAACGCCAGCGATCACCGGCCCAGTATTCCTCCCTTGCCTGCATCCTCCCCTCGACCTCACCGCACCGCCGTGCTTGGCACCGCCCCCCGGCCATCCATTCAAGCCCTGCCGACCTCCAGATCAGGCGCAAGCAGCTCCTGCACCCCACACCCCTATGATAGACACCGATGCACCGCTTCCCCGGGGAACAAGTGGACTAGGTGCTCCGCGCGCCTAAGCGGGTGCTGCTTATTTTAATTGCGGTTTGACTGACCCTGAATTGAAATCCAGGCGGGCTACTGACCTCTAGCAAAGGTGAAATAGTAAAAGGGAGGAAACCTTGTGCATTTAGTATCACGAAGAAGATGCAGTAAGAAGCGCTCAACTAGTTTCTTTCCTGGGATGAATATGGTGTGAGCGGAGACGTAAGATTTGCATGAATAAGGGAAGAGGAGTACCTCTTTCTGCTGCAGTGTTGTGTCCTCCTTCTGTTTTTCCGACGATCTTCTTGTTTTTCACCGGAAACCAGAAGTTGTGGAGGACGGTGCAACCTTGGATGAACCCATGGCCAAGTTGTTGAGTGTGGTGCAGTGGCCGTCTGTCGGCGGCGGGGAAGCAGATCCGAGGCGGCGAACGACGGCGTAACGGGAACAGCTCCCGTACGGTGGACGGTTGTGACAGTGGAGCCGCAGCAGTGAGGCGCAGGACGGTGTGGTCGGAGTGGTTCTGGTACGGCGCACGTCGGCGTCGGCATTGTGGAGGCAGCTCTGCCTCGGCTTCAGCTGCTAAGTCCTTGAGGGCGTTGCAGTTGCGGTTGCGTTGGACGATGACGTCGGGGTACCGGCTCCGGCGTGATGGAGGAGGGCGGTGGTGGATTGGCCGCTATGGGGTGGAGGACGGAGGAGGCTGGGGTTTCGCAGCTGGTGGAGAGGGTGTTTTCGCGCCCATGGAGTATGAATGGGGAAACGGAGGGAGGCGGGGAACTAAGGGGGAACAATGTTTCGGTTTGAGACGCGCTTGTTTGAAATTTGGGGAAAGTTACAAACTTTGCCCCCATCTAAAATTTCGGACATATTGCGGGTTGGGGGTAGGACAGTCATGTCAGGTGTCCCAAATGTGTGCGGGATAGATTTCGGCCGAGCGCATGGGTGTTTAGGCGCCCATGGCGTATGAATGCTTCTCGGAGGCGGTTGAGACTGGCGTCTTGGTGAAGTTACAAACCTACCCCGGTTTAGACCTTTGTACATTGGGCCGATAGGCTACATGGGCCAGAGTCAGGACAGTAATTTCCTACCACCAAACATTAGTCTCGCGCGGTTTCAGGTGACCATAGGCCTATTTGGCGCTTCGTTCAATATTTGGGAGCAGAAGCATCAACGTTTTCGGTTCTCTTGAATTGAACTTTCAGGATTTGTCAAACTTCACAAATCTTTACTGTTGAAAATCCTAAAGCTACGATTATTTTGGAATGGAGGGGGTACATTTGAATATACATTGTACACGAGTATATATTAAAAAATATGCAACTTACCTCAGTTCATGCATGGTTCCAGATATAATCTCTTGGTTGTAGAAAATAAAAAGTTAGATATGCGTATGAATATATATAGCATGTTCAAACTCATAACAAAGATTGATGCCCCCTTTGTATCTGATTTACAAATGCCATTATCTCGGGTTCAAATAGATGAATGCACTTCCTATGAATTCGAATCTTCGAAACCCCCTTTATGTTGAATTCGACATGTATTCTATTTCGTAGCTAGCAATTTGGAATGTATCCATGCAAGTGACAAATGTATAAGGTGCTTCACACTAACAACATGGAGTGCACTAATTAATGTTTATATATGAATTGCAAACGCATCCATTGCCTGTATTTCAAACCGCTCTCACTCTATGGATTGATGATATGAAATAAACACATGCACATGCTAGAATTCAATAGAGTATGGGCGTCTGATAGACCGATTTTCGTCCATGCGCAATTTGCAAAATTCATGATCTCATCCAAAAATAATAATGCCATTTATATTTTAATTTAATGCGTAGAACCGCCTTTTACATGTAGATGCACTATGCCTCGCCCCATTCTCACAAACGTGTTATATCTCTCTCTCTAAATAACGCATAAGTGCACACATTTTATATGCATCGGCATTTCTCTTTCACACATTCTCACAATCTCTCTCAGGGTGTCGAGGTGTCCCGCGGACATGCTCTCTCTGTTTCTCTCTCTCTCTTTCTGACTACTATGTACCACTCTTTTCACTAATCTCAGTTGGAAAACACTATTTCTCTCGCATGCATATATACACACGCACGGTCTCTACTAGCCCTCTATACGCACATATATGTGCCTATGTGTCTCCCGCACGTACATTATCTTTAGGCCTCTCTCCCACACATTCCCCCCGACACATCTCTCTCTTAGTAGTTGGCAGATATGATTTCATCATATCATTCAGTAGGATATCCCTAGCTGTTAGGCTGGATCGTAATACGAGGCAAATTTTTACCCTAGTTCGGATCGGACCCTTGCAGTTGAAGAAAGAGCCTACTGCCGGTACTGTATATTAGTGATAGGGGTGTGTACAAAGTACACGTGAATACCAGGCATTGTGCGTGTGTGTATACTATCGATGAACTAGCCCCCAAGCTTGTATAACATTCTAAGGTCCTAGGGTTACAAATCATATATAGTCGGCTTATCACTAGTGGGGATAGAGTCCTCTGCGACTCTGGTAGCTTCGTGTTGTATGCCGAGTCCTCCACATGGGTCTTTGTATAACACGTCTCGGTCCAACCTATATGTGGCGCAGGATGGAACCGACCCATGAGTCTTCATGTTGACCCACCACAACTAGAAATGATGTGCCCACCACACCACACATGCAATCGGCCACTAACAAAATAAGCATATACAATAGTACAATGGTATCTAGCTCACAATACGTCTCCATATTTTGTTGATGACACTGACAGACTTTGCATTTGATGCGTGCTCCGTATTTTGTTGACGACACTTACGGTCATTGTAATTGAAGCGAAAGCATGATATGGTCACTGGACTTCAGAATAAGCTCATCACGGTCACCACATACATTTTGTCATGCTAACCAACATGTGGTTGGATGGTTAGGAGGACAGTCGTTTCTCGAGCCCACCAAGGTTAAAGTCTCGGTGCTCGCATTTATCTTGTGTTAGTTTCAGTATTTTCCGGCGATGCACGTTCAGTGGGAGGAGACGTTCCACTCGACTATGAGGCACCTATGGCAACTTCCTAAAATCTCAAGATCATATATGCTGGCCCACTCTCTCGAAAGTGCTCATAGGGGTAGGGTTCGCGTGTGTGCGCTTATAGCGGTGAGTGCTTGCGTGTATATATGAGCCCTTGCGTCTGTATCGTGTTAAACAAATTACGTGCCCCGATGGTGCAACACTAGTTGTGTCGCGTGGAACGTCACAGTCACTGGCTCACCCGTACAACTCCGTATTTTGTTGATGACACAACCAATTTACCAGTCAAACGTTCCACGGGACGCAACTAGTGTTGCACCATTGGGGCGCGTAATCGTGGGGCCCACCTATCAGCCCGTATATGAAAGAAAGAAATGGTAGTTTGAGTCTGTACTGTGTTAATAAAATAGGAGTACATTTTAGGGTGATCATGCATACGGTCACTGGCTTACCATACAGCTCTGTAATTTGTTGATAACACGATCAATTGACCAGTCAAACGGTCCACATTCAGCAGCGCACATTACCATAGGGCCCACCCGTCAGCGCATATATGAAGGACAGAAATGGTAATAAATTAGTGGTCGGTGGGTATTCGAAGTCGTGAGACCTCTGGATGGCAGTCACCGGTGGTTGGAGGGGGGCGTTCATTGG
>NC_057798.1:682243466-682259827 GCF_018294505.1 Triticum aestivum | reverse complement strand
GGGCCGGCCGCGGGCGGCGGGGGTTGGCGGCTCAGGGGGGGTGGAGTTTGATGATAAACTGGAGGCCCTTGATTTCGTATCCAACGACTGGAAAATCTAATGACCAGAGATGAAAAAGTCAGTCGACTGACGTGTAGCCTCACCCCGCATGTACACATGCACGCACGCAAGACACGCACGCATGCAGGCGCGCAACATAGACACGTACACATAACGTACACATGCACGTAAAGACACGCATGCATGCAGGCGTGCAACACTGACACGTACACACGCACGCATGCTGGTGTGCAACACTGACACGTACACATGCACTCGCGAACACACACACGTACGCACCCGTGCATGCAACACTGAAACGTACCCTTGCACGCACGCAACACTCGCACGCCTACATGCACACAACACACGACGCAAGACACACGCTCAACCTATACGTGCATGCACCCTTTGTTAAGGACATGGATTGTTACGGGTATTACTCAATCTTATCTGTGATAAGCAGAACATTGATGTTTGCAGCGGTATTTATGAATCACAACGTATCGAACGGGCTACCAACATAGTAGGCTTATCTACATGAAAAAGATGACGTCACACTCAATGAACAATCATCGGTTTATGAAATGCCCGCTTCTGACCGCCCTGGCCCACCAAAGGTTCCTCTGCTGTGCACTGCCTGCGTTGGGTCACTGACATGTAGGCCATGCACCCACAGAGCCCACACGTCAGTGGAAGAACGGCGCGGTGTCCTAGGTCAGAGTCGAGGGCGCCACTCGCTGCACGCCCGGCTGAACACGCCTCCGTGCCGCATTCAAACGCCTCCATGAATCCCGCCCGTGTGGAAGCCAAGAAACCCACTCTGGACACACGTCCGTTAATGACCGGGCCGGCGTTAAATGCAACACCGGCCGAGCTCCTCCCGTCCGCTGTCTATTTAATCACCTATTTAAACGAGGCCAAACGCCGGCCAAGAATCGCACACCTCCGCCGCTCCCCTATCTCCTCCACCATTTTGTCCACTCTTACAATGGCTTACGAAGAGTAGTTATTCCGCATCCAAGTCGGCTGGGTAGCCCACCAGATACGAGCTATGCAGCTCGCTGATCCACCTCCCTCCCCTCGCTCGACGGAGCCAGTTGCCGCCCCAAGCCGGCGCGCGCTTCAGCAACTCGCCGCTCCAGGCCATCTCGACGAGGAGCGGCGCACGGGCGTCGTTGCTGCCATCCACGCCGCCGCCTCATACCGCGTCTCCCGTTTCTGTGGCCGAGACTCCCATGCCGGCGGCCGCGCCATGCAAGCAGCGACAGAAGCCGGGTGCGCGGAAAGCGATGAGTCGGTGGCCAGCGCCTCTGCGTCCGCCGCCATCATCGAGGAGAAGTATAACACGGGAGGCCACCGCCGCTTGGGTCCCATGAAGGCCACCGCGGAGGCGACGCCAGCGTACACAACATGTGTCTTGCCGGATCCTTTTGTTGCGAGGACCTCCGTCGACCCCGCATGGGCTCCACGGAAGAGGGGAATGTTAGGATGAACTCGAGCCGGTGCCGGCCATGGCAAAGTAGTGGCCGGTGATGAACTCGAACCGGTGCCGGCCACCATCATCTTCGGCACCAGCCAATGATAGCAGTTGGGCATGGGGAAGTGAGCCGTCCTTTGCGCTGAAGCATATACCTCCGGGGCTCCCGGCAATCCGGTGATCGTGTTGCCGGACATGAGGAACACAAATCGATCGGCGGGCGACCATTTAGGCTAGGTATTATATACCTGTGCTGTCCAGAACTAGCACTGCCTAGTTCATTTGAATGTAATGAAATCCGTCATGTTTGTATGAAAATCTGGTATTTTATATGCTTTCCGTCGTTGTTTATATGAAATATCAGTTTGTCTACGTGTTTGCGTGAATTTCGTCCGGTTGGATGGCGTAATTTATGGGTCGTCGGTCGGTCTGTGGGCGGCTCGGGCGGTGTTGTGGGACAAAAAAACACAGCTCGTGCGAGCTCGTCTCCAACTTGCGCGCTGGAGGATGCATGACAGCATGAGCACCCGAGCCATTCCTCGTTCATCGGTGGCAAAGGCACAGGTGGACAAAAGGGTCGCCAATATTTTGGCTACCCCGGGCAAGATCTAAACAGCCCCTCCCAACAGATTCAAATCCCTCGTTCGCCGTGGAATTTTGCCATGTGTTGTTTTCATGGACTTGCAAGATGCCCGTGCATTGCACGGAACATCAAGATGCATTTTTTTACAAACTCCCGCATGCATGCAAGGGATAATTAATGTCCTCCTTTGCTAGTACCATGAGGCAACACCATTAATATTGCATTGATTAGTGTTAGTGGCCTTGTATATCTGCAAATTGTAGAGTAATTTTGATAGTGGCCCCTTGTATATAAAAATGGAGGGAGAAAGATGAGAGATAAGGTGAGGAGGAGTGGGGCATGGTGGTGACTGGTGGTCGGATTGGGCGGAGGCATGGGGATGGACGGCGCATTATGTCTAGGTTTGTATCTCTCTCACACACACTACGTAGGTGGGGGACGTGCACGAAGAGAAGAGGTGCACGCACGGTGCACGTACTCCCGTCTCTTTCCCAACCACACCCGCGCGGGTACACGGTGTTGGGGAACGTTGCATAAAATAAAATTTTCCTACGTTCACCAAGATCCATCTATGAGTTCATCTAGCAACGAGAGAGAGAGATGCATCTACATACCCTTGTAGATCGTGTGCGGAAGCGTTCAAGAGAACGGGGTTGAGGTAGTCGTTCTCGTCATGATCCTATCACCGGAGATCCTAGCACCGAACGGACGGGACCTCCGGGTTCAATACACGTACGGTCAGCGTGACGTCTCCTCCGTCTTGATCCAGCAAGGGGGAAGGAGAGGTTGATGAAGATCCAGCAGCACGACGGCGTGGTGGTGGATGCAGCAGGACTCCGGCAGGGCTTCGCCAAGCAACTGCGGGAGGAGGAAGAGGTGTAGCAGGGGAAGGCAGGCGCCAAGACTTAGGTGCGGCTGCCCTCCCTCCCCCCTCCTTTATATAGGCCCCCAGGGGGGCGCCGGCCGTGGAGATCAGATCTCCAAGGGGGGGGGGGCGGCCAGGGGGTGGAGTGCCCCCCAAGGCAAGTGGGGTGCGCCCCGCACCCTAAAACCCTAGGCGCAGGGGGGCCCAAAGGGGGGGGGGCGCACCAGCCCACTAGGGGCTGGTTCCCCTCCCACTTCAGCCCACAGGGCCCTCCGGGATAGGTGGCCCCACCCGGTGGACCCCGGGACCCTTCCGGTGGTCCCGTACAATACCGGGTGACCCCGAAACTTTCCTGATGGCCGAAACAGCACTTCCTATATATAATTCTTTACCTCCGGACCATTTCGGAACTCGTCGTGATGTCCGGGGTCTCATTCGGGACTCCGAACAACATTCGGTTTGCTGCATACTCATATTCATACAACCCTAGCGTCACCGAACCTTAAGTGTGTAGACCCTACGGGTTCGGGAGACATGCAGACATGACCGAGACGGCTCTCCGGTCAATAACCAACAGCGGGATCTGGATACCCATGTTGGCTCCCACAGACTCCTCGATGATCTCATCGGATGAACCACGATGTCGAGGATTCAAGCAACCCCGTATACTATTCCCTCTGTCAAACGGTATGTTATTTGCCCGAGATTCGATCGTTGGTATCCCAATACCTCGTTCAATCTCGTTGCCGGCAAGTCACTTTACTCGTACCGTAATGCATGATCCCGTGACCAGACACTTGGTCACTTTGAGCTCATTATGATGATGCACTACCGAGTGGGCCCAGTGATACCTCTCCGTAATACGGAGTGACAAATCCCAGTCTCGATCCGTGTCAACCCAACAGACACTTTCGGAGATACCTATAGTGCACCTTTATAGTCACCAAGTTACGTTGTGACGTTTGGTACACCCAAAGCACTCCTACGGTATCCGGGAGTTACACGATCTCATGGTCTAAGGAAGAGATACTTGACATTGGAAAAGCTCTAGCAAAACGAACTACACGATCTTGTGCTATGCTTAGGATTGGGTCTTGTCCATCACATCATTCTCCTAATGATGTGATCCCGTTATCAACGACATCCAATGTCCATAGTCAGGAAACCATGACTATCTGTTGATCAACGAGCTAGTCAACTAGATGCTCACTAGGGACATGTTGTGGGCTAAGTATTCACACGTGTATTACGATTTCCGGATAATACAATGATAGCATGAAAAAAAGACAACTATCATGAACAAAGAAATATAATAATAATCCTTTTATTATTGCCTCTAGGGCATATTTCCAACAGTCTCCCACTTGCACTAGAGTCAATAATCTAGTTACATTGTGATGAATCGAAGACCCATAGAGTTCTGGTGTTGATCATGTTTTGCTCGCGGAAGAGGTTTAGTCAACGGATCTGCGACATTCAGATCCGTATGTACTTTGCAAATATCTATGTCTCCATCTTGAACGTTTTCACGGATGTAGTTGAAACGACGCTTGATGTGCCTGGTCTTCTTGTGAAACCTGGGCTCCTTGGCAAGGGCAATAGCTCCAGTGTTGTCACAGAAGAGATTGATCAGCCCCGACGCATTGGGTATGACTCCTAGGTCGGTGATGAACTCCTTCATCCATATTGCTTCATGTGCTGCCTCCGAGGCTGCCATGTACTCCGCTTCACATGTAGATCCCGCCACGATGCTCGGCTTGCAACTGCACCAGCTCACTGCTCCACGATTCAACATATACACATATCCGGTTTGTGACTTAGAGTCATCCAGATCTGTGTCGAAGCTAGCGTCGACGTACCCTTTACGACGAGCTCTTCGTCACCTCCATAAACGAGAAACATGTCCTTTGTCCTTTTCAGGTACTTTAGGATATTCTTGACCGTTGTCCAGTGTTCCTTGCCGGGATTACTTTGGTACCTACCTACGAAACTTACGGCAAGGTTTACATCTGGTCTGGTACACAGCATGGCATACATAATAGATCCTATGGCTGAGGCATAGGGGATGACACTCATCTCTTCTTTATCTTCTGCCGTGGTCGGGCATTGAGCCGAGCTCAATCTCACACCTTGCAATACAGGCAAGAACCCTTTCTTGGACTGATCCATTTTGAACTTCTTCAAAATCTTATCAAGGTATGTGCTTTGTGAAAGACCTATGAGGCGTCTCGATCTATCCCTATAGATCTTGATGCCTAATATGTAAGCAGCTTCTCCAAGGTCCTTCATTGAAAAACACTTATTCAAGTAGGCCTTAATGCTGTCCAAGAATTCTATATCATTTCCCATCAAAAGTATGTCATCTACATATAATATGAGAAATGCTACAGAGCTCCCACTCACTTTCTTGTAAACGCAAGCTTCTCCATAAGTCTGCATAAACCCAAATGCTTTGATCATCTCATCAAAGCGAATGTTCCAACTCCGAGATGCTTGCACCAGCCCATAAATGGATCGCTGGAGCTTGCATACTTTGTTAGCATTCTTAGGATCGACAAAACCTTCCGGCTGCATCATATACAGTTCTTCCTTAAGATAACCGTTAAGGAATGCCGTTTTGACGTCCATCTGCCATATCTCATAATCATAGTATGCGGCAATTGGTAACATGATTCGGACGGACTTCAGCTTCGCTACGGGAGAGAAAGTCTCATCGTACTCAACCCCTTGAACTTGTCGATAACCCTTAGCAACAAGTCGAGCTTTATAGATGGTGACATTATCATCCGCGTCCGTCTTCTTCTTAAAGATCCATTTGTTTTCTATCGCTCACCGATCATCGGGCAAGTCAGTCAAAGTCCATACTTTGTTTTCATACATGGATTCTATCTCGGATTGCATGGCTTCTAGCCATTTGTTGGAATCTGGGCCCGCCATTGCTTCTTCACAGTTCGAAGGTTCACCGTTGTCTAACAACATAATTTCCAGGACAGGGTTTCCATACCACTTTGGTGTGGAACGTGTCCTCGTGGACCTACGAAGTTCAGTAGCAACTTGATCCGAAGTACCTTGATCATCATCATTAATTTCCTCTCCAGTCGGTGTAGGCACCACAGGAACATTTTCCTGAGCTGCACTACTTTCCGGTTCAAGAGGTAGTACTTCATTGAGTTCTACTTTCCTCCCACTTACTCCTTTCGAGAGAAACTCTTTTTCCAGAAAGGATCCGTTCTTGGCAACAAAGATCTTGCCTTCGGATCTAAGGTAGAAGGTGTACCCAATGGTTTCCTTAGGGTATCCTATGAAGACGCATTTTTTCGACTTGGGTTTGAGCTTTTCAGGTTGAAGTTTCTTGACATAAACATCGCATCCCCAAACTTTTAGAAACGACAGCTTAGGTTTCTTCCCAAACCATAATTCATATGGTGTCGTCTCAACGGATTTAGACGATGCCCTATTTAAAGTGAATGTAGCTGTCTCTAGAGCGTATCCCCAAAATGATAGCGGTAAATCGGTAAGGGACATCATAGATCGCACCATATCCAATAGAGTGCGATTACGACGTTCAGACACACCGTTACGCTGAGGTGTTCCAGGCGGCGTGAGTTGTGAAACGATTCCACATTTCCTTAAGTGCGTACCAAATTCGTGACTTAAATATTCTCCTCTACAATCCGATTGTAAGAATTTTATCTTTCGGTCACGTTGATTCTCTACTTCATTCTGAAATTCCTTGAACTTTTCAAAGGTCTCAGACTTGTGTTTCATCAAGTAGACATACCCATATCTACTTAAGTCATCAGTGAGAGTGAGAACATAACGATATCCTCCGCGAGCCTCAATGCTCATTGGACCACACACATCAGTATGTATGATTTCCAATAAGTTGGTTGCTCGCTCCATTGTTCTGGAGAACGGAGTCTTGGTCATTTTGCCCATGAGGCATGGTTCGCATGTGTCAAATGATTCATAATCGAGAGACTCTAAAAATCCATCAGCATGGAGCTTCTTCATGCGCTTGACACCAATGTGACCAAGGCGGTAGTGCCACAAGTATGTGGGACTATCGTTATCAACTTTACATCTTTTGGTATTCACACTATGAATATGTGCAACATTACGCTCGAGATTCATTAAGAATAAACCATTGACCATCGGGGCATGAGCATAAAACATATCTCTCATATAAATAGAACAACCATTATTCTCGGATTTAAATGAGTAGCCATCTCGTATTAAACGAGATCCAGATACAATGTTCATGCTCAAACTTGGCACTAAATAACAATTATTGAGGTTCATAACTAATCCCGTGGGTAAATGTAGAGGTAGCGTGCCGACGGCGATCACATCGACCTTGGAACCATTCCCGACACGCATCGTCACCTCGTCCTTCGCCAGTCTCCGCTTATTCCGCAACTCCTGCTGTGAGTTACAAATGTGAGCAACGACACCGATATCAAATACCCAGGAGTTACTACGAGTACTGGTAAGGTACACATCAATTACATGTATATCACATATACCTTTAGTGTTGCCGGCCTTCTTGTACGCTAAGTATTTGGGGCAGTTCCGCTTCTAGTGACCCTTCCCTTTGCAATAAAAGCACTCAGTCTCAGGCTTGGGTCCATTCTTTGACTTCTTCCCGGCAACTGGCTTACCGGGCGCGGCAACATCTTTGCCGTCCTTCTTGAAGTTCTTCTTACCCTTGCCCTTCTTGAACTTAGTGGTCTTATTGACCATCAACACTTGATGTTCTTTCTTGATTTCAACCTCTGCTGACTTTAGCATTGAAAATACTTCAGGAATGGTCTTCACCATCCCCTGCATATTGTAGTTCATCACAAAGCTCTTGTAGCTCGGTGGGAGCGACTGAAGGATTCTGTCAATGACCGCCTCGTCCGGGAGGTTGATCTCTAGCTGGGACAGGCAGTTGTGCAACCCAGACATTTTGAGTATGTGCTCACTGACAGAACTGTTTTCCTCCATCTTACAACTATAGAACTTGTCGGAGACTTCATATCTCTCGACCCGGGCATGAGCTTGAAAAACCATTTTCAGCTCCTCGAACATCTCATATGCTCCGTGTTGCTCAAAACGCTTTTGGAGCCCCGGTTCTAAGCTATAAAGCATGCCGCACTGAACGAGGGAGTAATCATCAGCACGTGACTGCCAAGCGTTCATAACGTCTTGGTTCTCTGGGATGGGTGCTTCACGTAGCGGTCCTTCTAGGACATATGCTTTCTTGGCTGTTATGAGGATGATCCTCAGGTTCCGGACCCAGTCCGAATAGTTGCTGCCATCATCTTTCAGCTTGGTTTTCTCTAGGAACGCGTTGAAGTTCATGTTGACATGAGCGTTGGCCATTTGATCTACAAGACATATTTTGCAAAGATTTTAGACTAAGTTCATGATAGTTAAGTTCATCTAATCAAATTATTTAATGAACTCCCACTCAGATTGACATCCCTCTAGTCATCTAAGTGTTACACGATCCGAGTCGACTAGGCCGTGTCCGATCATCACGTGAGACGGACTAGTCATCATCGGTGAACATCTCCATGTTGATCGTATCTTCCATACGACTCATGTTCGACCTTTCGGCCTCTTGTGTTCCGAGGCCATGTCTGTACATGCTAGGCTCGTCAAGTTAACCCTAAGTGTTTTGCACGTGTAAAACTGTCTTACACCCGTTGTATGTGAACATAAGGATCTATCACACCCGATCATCACGTGGTGCTTCGAAACGACGAACTTTAGCAACGGTGCACAGTTAGGGGGAACACTTTCTTGAAATTGTTATAAGGGATCATCTTATTTACTACCGCCGTTCTAAGTAAACAAGATGCATAAAACATAATAAACATCACATGCAATTATATAAAGTAGTGACATGATATGGCCAATATCATATAGCTCCTTCGATCTCCATCTTCGGGGCTCCATGATCATCTTCGTCACCGGCATGACACCATGATCTCCATCATCATGATCTCCATCATCGTGCCTCCATGAAGTTGCTCGGCAACTATTACTTCTACTACTATAGCTAACGGTTTAGCAATAAAGTAAAGTAACTACATGGCGTTAAATCATTGACACGCAGGTCATACAATAATTAAGACAACTCCTATGGCTCCTGCCGGTTGTCATACTCATCGACATGCAAGTCGTGATTCCTATTACAAGAACATGATCTCATACATCACAATATATCATTCATCATTCATCACAACTTCTGGCCATATCACATCACATGACAATTGCTGCAAAAACAAGTTAGACGTCCTCTAATTGTTGTTGCATCTTTTACGTGGCTGCAATTGGGTTCTAGCAAGAACGTTTTCTTACCTACGAATAACCACAACATGATTTTGTCAACTTCTATTTACCCTTCATAAGGACCCTTTTCATCGAATCCGCTCCAACTAAAGTAGGAGAGACAGACACCCGCTAGCCACCTTATGCAACTAGTGCATGTCAGTCGGTGGAACCTGTCTCATGTAAGCGTGCATGTAAGGTCGGTCCGGGCCGCTTCATCCCACAATACCGCTGAAGCAAGAAAAGACTAGTAGTGGCAAGCAAGTTGACAAGATCTACGCCCACAACAGATTTGTGTTCTACTCGTGCAATAGAGAACTACGCATAGACCTAACTCATGATGCCACTGTTGGGGAACGTTGCATAAAATAAAATTTTCCTACGTTCACCAAGATCCATCTATGAGTTCATCTAGCAACGAGAGAGAGAGAGAGATGCATCTACATACCCTTGTAGATCGCGTGTGGAAGCGTTCAAGAGAACGGGGTTGAGGTAGTCGTTCTTGTCGTGATCCTATCACCGGAGATCCTAGCGCTGAACGGACGGCACCTCCGCGTTCAACACACGTACGATCAGCGTGACGTCTCCTCCGTCTTGATCCAGCAAGGGGGAAGGAGAGGTTGATGAAGATCCAGCAGCACGACGGCGTGGTGGTGGATGCAGCAGGACTCCGGCAGGGCTTCGCCAAGCAACTGCGGGAGGAGGAAGAGGTGTAGCAGGGGAAGGGAGGCGCCAAGACTTAGGTGCGGCTGCCCTCCCTCCCCCTCCTTTATATAGGCCCCCAGGGGGGGCGCCGGCCCTGGAGATCAGATCTCCAAGGGGGGGCGGCGGCTAGGGGGTGGAGTGCCCCCCAAGGCAAGTGGGGTGCGCCCCCCACCCTAGGGTTTTCAACCCTAGGCGCAGGGGGGCCCAAGGGGGGGCGCACCAGCCCACTAGGGGCTGGTTCCCCTCCCACTTCAGCCCACAGGCCCCTCCGAGATAGGTGGCCCCACCCGGTGGACCCCCGGGACCCTTCCGGTGGTCCCAGTACAATACCGGGTGACCCCGAAACTTTCCCGATGGCCGAAACAGCACTTACTATATATAGTTCTTTACCTCCGGACCATTCTGGAACTCCTCGTGACGTCCGGGATCTCATCCGGGACTCCGAACAACATTCAGTTTGCTGCATACTCATATTCATACAACCCTAGCGTCACTGAACCTTAAGTGCGTAGACCCTACGGGTTCGGGAGACATGAAGACATGACTGAGACGGCTCTCCGGTCAATAACCAACAGCGGGATCTGGATACCCATGTTGGCTCCCACATACTCCTCGATGATCTCATCGGATGAACCACGATGTCGAGGATTCAAGCAACCCCGTATACTATTCCCTTCGTCAAACGGTATGTTACTTGCCCGAGATTCGATCGTCGGTATCCCAATACCTCGTTCAATCTCGTTGCCGGCAAGTCACTTTACTCGTACCGTAATGCATGATCCCGTGACCAGACACTTGGTCACTTTGAGCTCATTAGGACGATGCACTACCGAGTGGGCCCAGTGATACCTCTCCGTAATACGGAGTGACAAATCCCAGTCTCGATCCGTGTCAACCCAACAGACACTTTCAGAGATACCTGTAGTGCACCTTTATAGTCACCCAGTTACGATGTGACGTTTGGTACACCCAAAGAACTCCTACGGTATCCGGGAGTTACACGATCTCATGGTCTAAGGAAGAGATACTTGACATTGGAAAAGCTCTAGCAAAACGAACTACACGATCTTGTGCTATGCTTAGGATTGGGTCTTGTCCATCACATCATTCTCCTAATGATGTGATCCCGTTATCAACGACATCCAATGTCCATAGTCAGGAAACCATGACTATCTGTTGATCAACGAGCTAGTCAACTAGAGGCTCACTAGTGACATGTTGTGGTCTAATTATTCACACGTGTATTACGATTTCCGGATAATACAATTATAGCATGAATAAAAGACAACTATCATGAACAAAGAAATATAATAATAATCCTTTTATTATTGCCTCTAGGGCATATTTCCAACACACGGTGGAGCTCATTTCTGTATGAAAAAGGCAGCCCACGTGGTAATTTGGCACGTGTACTGGTTGTCCACTTGGTGGAGGGAGGATCGTCTACCACGGGTGAACAAACAAATTGCGACTTGACGTGTTATGTTAAAAAAAGAGGCAAACCATGTGGGGCCTACCTTAGAGGCAAGGCTCTATACACTGGAGTAATTTTGATGTGTCCTGTCAACTCACAGAACGAGGAGAAGCTTGCTTAGTACATTGTCTCCCCGCCCACGGGCGCGGTGGCTCGCAGGATGAGGTGAAGCTTGCTTACGAGTAGTTGTAGTCGTACTCCTACTACTGTACGCCTTTACGCCCGCTCCCTCGCCCACGTGCGCGGTGGCTCGCAGCACGAGGAGAAAATTTTACTCCCACTAAATTTCCATGAACTTGTACATGCATTGGTTAGTTTCCTCTTGACACTGCTTGCGTTGGGTGATCTAACGCACCTCGAATCCAACATGTAGTGGTACTACTACTAGTATAGTAGAATTGAGACTTATCAAACGGAAAAACGAATGTTTTTAGATGAGCCCTATAAACCCTAGTGGGTACGTACTACTCCGTAAAAACATATTTTTTCCAAAACTAAGTCGCTCCCTTTCATGAATTTTGTAGTATACTCCTCCGTCGATGCTCCCTTTCATGAATTCTGTACTTCCTGTCGCCGACATGTGGGACATATAGCAACCGGGTCGACGTGTCAAGCACCAAATAACAGTGCAGAACAGCAGGGGGGACGCACCCCACTCGTACCGGCCCAGTAGTAGTAATGAGCAATGAGACGTCAAATCACAATACCGCACCTTCCCAGATGGACGAAGCAACCATTATTTCACACTTCGGTTCGCCATCATCTCAAACCACGTAGTATTGCTTCTGCCTCAAGAGGGACACGCGCATTGCCTTGGTACATCATGACACGTGGGACCGCATGACAGGCCATGCTCCCCCGCCGATCGCTCGGTAAAATCACCTCATTTTTACTATACTTCCTCCATATCGGTTTACTACATGGCATGCACGTCGTTCTAGGTTGAGAATTTAACTGGCCATATATGTGATGAACAGTACTCCAGCCTTTTAAAAAATGTATACTTTTGTACAGTAGTACTATCAATGGATTGCGCCGTGGAGCAAAAATTAAAATTAAAAAAAAGGTGGTACATATAGAGAGCGCTCGTCGCCAAATTATGCATATAGTACTATTAAAAAAGCTAGTACGTGCTTAATTGGGGTGCTAAATTCTATTAAAGAAATACTACTAGTATGTATCATACTAGGGAGTTAAAGTAAGGAGAAGAAACATAACATAGTTCTGCTGGGGCTCAGCACAACACACCCCTCAAATCCAACTAAGCACACCTGAAATTAAACTATGCAACTAATCTGATAGACACTGCATTAGAACCACCATGAGCAATGATACTGACACCTTACTCACTCGGAGGAGTCCTCGTCCACGTCCTCGACTTCGTCCTTGTCCCTCTTCCTCTTGGTCGATACTACTTCTTTGCTTGAACCGCACACTTGGCTCTTGCTCTTCATCCAACCCTTGTAGATATTGAAACAAAGGTAGCCATCCATTCCAGCATAGTGGATGTGGTCTATATCTAGTACATTCCGCTGCCATGCATGATGATGAAACGTGTAATGAGATTTCTCCAGTTTACCGTACGAAGGATGAACCATGGCTCCTGCCAGGGTCAACATTGAAGGCTGGCCACCGGAGGGCAGCAGCCGATTCTTCTGGAGGTCGAAGGGGTTGCCTACAACGAGGCCTATCCGACGCAGGACTTCTTTGTCGTTACCAAAGTCTACAGTAACAAATTTGACTAGGTTGCTCTCGAGGAAGTTCTTAAAATCTAGGCATTCAACATCGGCATGGCATATGTGGTAGACCAAGCATAACTCATGCATGCAAACCTGGATCACGTCGGGCTTCTTCCTCTCTTCGTCCTTTAGATCCTTCTCTCGTCCTAGGACTATGGTGTACTCAACATCTAGCCCAGTGACCCGCTCATCATCTGAGTCTTTGAACATGCGTCTGAAGCGAGAAAGGCATCCTTTCACCGTCGCGGAAGAACGGGTGTAGATGACGTCGAACTCATCGCCGGTGATGGTTCTAACCTTGTACTCACCGCTGATCGTGGAGATTTGGGACGCCATGGATTTGGGAGGAGGGTTAGGATTAGTGGAACTGCTGTAATGTGAATGGACGGGATGACTAGGAGCGAACCGCCGTAGTATTGAAGGACATGCGGGGACGAGTAGGAGCGAACTGCCAGCGTGCGAATGGCAGGGTAGTGGCTTTCCATTCTCCCATGATACGAGCTTCCGAGAGCCCTTGGATCTAAGATTGAACGGTTGCATGGCGTGATTCTAGACCTATGGGTGAATATCCTATCCTGGAGGGTTATTCTGTAATTTTTCAGCAACTTAGCATGCGACCGTTTGATCTCAGATCCAAGGGCTGCCAGCAGCCCGTATCATGGTCGCGCCTACCATGACTGTCGCGTTGCTCGCGCGGTCGCGCCCTTGGAGATTTAACACGGTGCGTTAGGCTATCTGATGTTGGCATGTCATGCATAGTCATCACTTAGTCACTCATACTACAACAAGGTTAGCTATAAGGTTGGCTATAAGTGTATTTTTTTACTCCTCTCTATCTCTTTCTTCGTACTCCCTCCGTCCCATAATATAAGAACGTTTTTGACACTAGGACACATGGAGTACTAGTATTTATTGCATTTGCCAAGGAGTGACCTCTTCCAATGAAATGGTGTTGCTAAGTTTGCTTCATTTAATTAGCTATAGACTCAAAATTGTCTTTTCACCTAGGTACACGCGCTTAGCACCGTTTCTTCCTTGAGTCACCAAACTAGTCTCTCTCTTCTTGATTAACTTGCCACATCAGACTTTATGCCTATGTGGCAAGCTTAGCACCTGTAGGAGCAAGTAAAAGTATGTACAATAGTGCGCTTTACATGGCATTTTTGCATATGTGGAGGAAAGAGAGGCAAGGAAAAAGTGGAGAAGTGGGCTCTCATGCAAGAGCCAGCCTCTACTACATGGTGGAGCATTGGGAGAGGCACCTGTATGGAGGTGGTCAGGAATCGGGAGACTCACACCGGTCGTAGCGCCGTAGTTAAAATGATAATGGCAAGTCAAATCATGGGGCCCCACCTGTCCAGTAGTAACTCGCTGTCAAATCACATAGCCCTACGTTTGCAGTAGCCTACTCCCTCGTCTTCTCGTGTCTCTGCCGAACTGACTAGGCAGAACTGCCCCGCCTACCGTGCAGGAAAAACCTTGCCCTCGACTTTTAAATACAACTACTCCCTCCGTCTAGGTGAGTAAGTCATCTTACGAAAACCAAATAATCCCAAAATACTAAGGCGCGGTGCATTAACTTCTACCTCGTTTCTTGTTTCTTCACATATTAACCAATAAGAATCCAATGATATACTTTTTTTGACACAGTAACTCATATTTAGTTAGTCAAATGGATGACCTAGAACTACGTGCAGGCCCTATAAACCGAGACGCCTACAAATAAAAAACCGAGACGGAGAGGGTAGTTCAGCACGTATCTTTTTAGATCAATATAGTCGGGATTCACCAAGGAGCAAAACCAAGTGGTAGGCTGCTCCTGTCGTGTTGGCGTAGCAACTCAAGCAGGGTCAGTGAGGGAGTCCTGGATAAGGGTTTATCCGGACAGTCAGACTATATGCTTTGGCCGGACTGTTGGACTATGAAGATACAAGATAGAAGACTTCGTCCCGTGTCCGGATGGGACTCTCCTTGGCGTGGAAGGCAAGCTAGGCGATTCGGATGTAGATCTCCTTCTCTGTAAACCGACCATGTGTAACCCTAGCCCCCTTCGGTGTCTATATAAATCGGAGGGTTTAGTCTGTAGGACACAATAACAATCATACCATAGGCTAGCTTATAGGGTTTAGCCTCTCTGATCTCGTGGTAGATCAACTCTTGTAATACTCATATCATCAAGATCAATCAAGCAGGAAGTAGGGTATTACCTCCATCGAGAGGGCCCGAACCTGGGTAAACATCGTGTCCCCAGCCTCCTATTACCATTAGTCTTAGACGCACAGTTCGGGACCCCCTACCCGAGATCTGCCGGTTTTGACACCGACATTGGTGCTTTCATTGAGAGTTCCTCTGTGTCGTCGCTATAAGGCTCGATGGCTTCTCCGACCTTCAACAACGCCGTCCTGGGTGAGACTTTTCTCCCCGAACAGATCTTCGTGTTCGGTGGCTTCGCACTGCGGGCCAACTCGGTTGGCCATCTGGAGCAGATCGATAGCTACGCCCCGGGCCATCAGGTTAGGTTTGGAAACCTAAACTACACCGCCGACATCCGTAGAGACTTGATCTTCGACGGATTCAGACCCATGTCAGGAGCGCCGAACAATCACGACATGCATGACCTAGATCTGCAGTCGGACAGTATTCAGAACATCGCACCTGCTACAGCACCGGACTTTGTTCCAGAGTAGGTCGTGTCTTCCAAGGACGGGTGGATGGACCCCGCCCCAAAGACCGCAAACTCATCGGCGTTGGAGCCGAACACAGACTCCTCTCCTCAAGAAATCTATACCTCCGGACCCCTGGACTCATCTCTGGTAGTGTGTTCTGGACCGCGCGCATCCGTGCCCATCGAATCTAACTGGGCTCCAGTCATGGAGTTCGCCGCCGCGGATATCTTTCAGCACTCACGCTTCAGAGACGTGGTGAATTCATTAAAGTCTCTCTCTTTGTCAGGAGACTCCTGCCCGAACTATGTTCGGCTCGAGTGGGAAGCTGGCGACGAAGAGATTCGTTACCCACCCACCACCCACTTAATAGCCACGGTCGATGACTTGACCGATGTGCTTAACTTCGACTCCGAAGACATCGACGGTATAGACGACGATGCGGGAGAAGAACAGGAACCACCGCCCACAGGGCGCTGGACTGCCACTTCT
>NC_057798.1:682229729-682243015 GCF_018294505.1 Triticum aestivum | reverse complement strand
ATATATGGTGGACACTCCCAAAGAAACCAATGGCGATGAGGCAACGGGAGATTACCCCTCGGGGAAGAAAGCAAAACAATACCAACACTGGAGAAGAAAATCCACATGGTGCCGAAGAGGAATACGATCCTGATCAACCCACCTTCGAGCAAGCCGAACTAGAACACGGGCAGGCTAGCCCAGAAGAACAGGCGACGGATGGATACTTGGAGGACGATAACTATATGCCTCCCTCCAAGGACGAGGTGAGCCTCGGTGACAACGAATTCGGCGTACCAGAGGATCCCATAGAGCAGGAGCGCTTCAAGCGCAGGCTTATAGCCACTGCAAGAAGCCTGAAAAAGAAGCAGCAGTAGCTCCAAGCTGACCAAGATCTGCTCGTAGACAGATGGACCAAAGTCTTGACAGCCTTGGAATACGGACTTGAACCCCTGAGCAGGGCATACCCAAAGCACAAACCGCTAGAAGAAGAGGCCGAAGAGCCTGAACTTCCTGCACAAGATGAGGCTGACCAGCCACCACGTGGCCAGGAAAAACTGGCATATCAGGCCGGACACCAGCCCGCACCCCCATGCCGGTTCACTACAGCCCGGGGCAACACGCAGGACCTGCGAGACATATTGGAAAATAGCGCAGGACAACCAAGATCGATATACGGATCGCGGGGGCGTGCCATAGCTCATGACACTAATCGTCACGCCGGATACAATACTGATAAACCCGACCGGGCCGGACATTACCGACCAGACCTAATTGGACTACGCCGCGACATAGCCCGACACAGAGGCGCCGCATACCCCCTCTGCTTCACTGATGAAGTGATGGAACATGAATTCCCAGAAGGGTTTAAACCCGTCAACATCGAGTCATACGATGGCACCACAGATCCCGCGGTGTGGATCGAGGATTTTCTTCTCCACATTCACATGGCCCGTAGTGACGACCTACATGCCATCAAGTATCTCCCACTCAAGCTTAAAGGGCCAACCAGACACTGGCTGAATAGCCTGCCAGCAAACTCCATTGGCAGTTGGGAAAATCTCGAGGATGCATTCCTCAATAACTTCCAGGGCACCTACGTGCGACCACCGGATGCTGACGACCTAAGTCACATTACCCAACAGCCCGGAGAGTCAGCCAGAAAATTCTGGACTCGGTTTCTAACTAAAAAGAACCAAATTGTCGACTGTCCGGATGCCGAGGCCCTGGCGGCCTTCAAGCATAATATACGTGATGAGTGGCTTGCCCGACACCTCGGCCAAGAAAAACCGAAGACCATGGCGGCACTCACGACACTAATGACCCGCTTTTGCACGGGTGAGGACAGTTGGCTGGCTCGCAACAACACCGCGCCAGGAAACCCTGGCACTTCAGATGTCCGTGACAGTAACGGAAAGCCACGACGCAATAGACACAAGCGTCAAAACAATGGCGACAATGCTGAGGATACGACAGTCAATGCCGGATTCAGCAACTCCAAATCCGGTCAGCGGAAGAAGCCGTTCAAAATAAATAATCCGGGATCGTCCAGTCTGGACCGCATACTCGACCGCTCGTGCCAGATTCATGGCACCCCCGATAAACCAGCCAATCACACTAACAGAGATTGTTGGGTGTTCAAATAGGCCGGCAAGATAAATGCCGAGAACAAGGACAAGGGGCTGCACAGCGATGATGACGAGGAGCCCCGACATCCGAACACTGGAGGACAGAAGAAATTTCCTCCCCAGGTAAAAATGGTGAACATGATCTATGCCACTCACATCCCCAAACGGGAGCGAAAGCGTGCACTCAGGGACGTCTATGCGATGGAGCTCGTCGCCCCAAAATTCAACCTATGGTCATCCTGCCCAATCACCTTTGATCGTAGGGACCATCCCACCAGCACCCGTCATGGCAGCTCAGCCGCATTGCTCCATGACCCAATCATTGATGGATTCCACCTCACGCGAGTTCTCATGGACGGTGGCGGCAGCCTGAACCTGCTTTATCAGGACACAATGCGCAAAATGGGCATCGATCCGTCACGGATCAAACCCACAAAAACCACCTTCAAAGGTGTAACTCCAGAAGTAGAGGCTCGATGCACGGGCTCAATAACACTGGAAGTGGTCTTCGGATCTCCGGATAACTTCCGAAGCGAGGAGTTATTCTTTGATATCGCCCCTTTCCGTAGTGGCTACCATGCACTACTTGGACGAATCGCGTTCACTCGATTCAATGCGGTACCACACTATTCATACCTCAAGCTCAAAATGCCAGGACCTCGCGGGGTCATAAGAGTCAATGGAAATACAGACCGCTCCCTCCGTACGGAAGATCATACTGCGGCCCTCGCGGTAGAAGTACAAAGCAGCCTCCTCCGAAAAACGACCAATCCGGCAAATCCGAACACCGTCAAGCGAGTCCGGAGCACCCCCGCAATAGGAACGTCAGGCACGCCAGGAGCTCTATTAGCAATCCGGCCTCCACCCCAGCCCCATTCAGGTGGCGTTCGTGCCACGCGTACATAAATACGCACTCAAGATACCATGGGCATAGGTGGAGGCGAGACGACAATGCGGCCAGAGTGCGGTTCAGCCGCCATGCGGCCCGCATACCATTTTTCCTTTTTTTTTTCTGTTTTCAGGACCCCACTTTCGGGCAGCCCCTTTAGATAGATCGTATTACCGGACTCATTACAGAAGGGACACTAAGGAGGCAAAAGGCTTTGCACACAAGGGAATACTCAGGTGGTCTTCTTCAATGATCGTTATACCTGTTCTTACATACCCACATGTAGCCTGCCCTTGGATAGGACATGTCAAATAGTCCTATTTCTTTTCTGCTTAATGCATTAATTGTATACCCACGCCTTGCCGCATTGTCCAAATAAATTGGGAGCAGTACACAGTGCCAGCTTCTTATTACTATCTTCATATTTTCTATTGAATATTTATTCAATATTGCATCCGTACATTTTGGTACGCTCAGTTTGCTAGGGGCTTCTTATGTAACCCCATCATATGGCAAGAAAAGTCCGAACACTTTCGACAGTGCGGCACCCTGAACTTATAGCATTATATGCATCAACTTCGAATCATGTCTTGGGTCAATAGTTGGGTTAGCCTGGCTCCCTTGTTTTGGTACCTTACGTTCCGTTATATCGGCTAAGGTAGCGCAGGGAGAACTACTACGATTGTGTCCCGGTTCTTCCGGACGAGCACCTCAGTAGAGAAAGCCGAAAACTGACCGTCATGATGCGGCGAGAGCTGGTCGCTGTTCGCGAGGTACTAAATCCCTAAAGATTTTTTTCCGCTTAAGGCAAGGAATCGGCCTTGCCCGATTTAGGCGTGTATAACGCCCTAGTTCGGCCTTCCGAATACTAGGGGCTTTGCCGAAATTTAAAATTATAGACTTCTATGGCCAAGTGAGAGTTATAAAGCCGAATAGTCCGATTGCCTTGTTCGCTGCGCTAAACACCTCCTTAAAGGACCAAGAATTTGGAAAAAGAGTGTTTGGGTTTTCCACGAACACGCCTGTACTAGTTACAAGGGGGCGGAAGCCGATGACTGGCCTACTTTCAGATTTTGATAAACGGCCGCAGAGAAGGTAATATTTTAAATCAAACAAAGCGTTATATAGCGCAACCAAACTCGTCCTTATATTACACAGACGACATGAGTTCATTTACTCGAAAATTATGTTCTTAGGACATTCATTTTCCACAAGCCGAGCGCCTTTCATAACACCATCATAATATTTTTCGGGGTAGCGATGCTCCTTGCCCTTCGGGGGTCCATCCTTCACGAGCTTCTCAACATCCAGTTTGGCCCAATGCATCTTCGCGCGGGCAAGGGCCCGTCGGGCACCCTCGATACATACAGATTGCTTGATTGCTTCTAGCTGTGGACAGGCATGCACCATCCGCTTCACCAGGCCAAAGTAACTGCCGGGCAGGGGCTCACCAGGCCACATCCGGACTATGAGGTCCTTCATGGCCTGTTTGGCCGCACTGTGGAGTTCGACCAACTGCTTCAGTTGGTCACTTAGAGGCATCAGGTGTTCGGCCCCAGTATATTGGGACCAGAACAGCTTCTCTGTGGACTCCCCTCTTCAGTGTGATAGAACTCCGCAGCATCCGAAACACTGCGTGGCAGATCTACAAATGCCCCTGGAGAGCTCCGGATTCGTGTAAGTAAAAGAAATGACTCCTCCACATGCTTGCTTTGCATAAAGAATGCCTTACCCTCCGCTATCTTCTTGGCCGCCTGGATTTCCTGGAGGGCCTTTTGAGCTTCAGCCTTGGCGTCGGCCGTGCTCTGGAGGGCCTTCGCAAGCTGTGACACTTGCGTCTTGTAGTCACGCTCCAGGGAGCCGAACTTCTTGCCGAGCTCCTGGAGCTCTTGCTATACTTCTCCCACCCGAGCATCTTGCTTCTCGTGCTCGGTGCACTCCGTATTCACCTTGGCTTCAGCTGCGGACAATGCTTCCTTCAGGGCCGCCGCTTCGGTCGCGGTCCCTACCAAAAGCCATGATGCTTTTTGTTAGCATCACCAACTTTCTATCCTCTATACGGTATATGAACGGGGTTTCATTTACCTTTGTTCACCTCGAGCTGCTTCTTCACAAGGCCGAGCTCTCCTTCGACCTACACCAGTTCGCGCTTAAGTCCGGCAACCTTAGTCGTACGCGCAGCGGCGGTTAGCAGCAGTGCCTGTTTGTTCATACATACAAATACTATTAGCTTCCTGTGGTTTTTTAGTTGACCCTCTGTTTGGCTTTTTCTTTCTGAATACCAACCAGAGTATCAGGGGCTACTGTCTATTGGGTGATATTTCCTCACACCTTTTTATTTACTTCAAAGCCTGTTAGCAGGCTGGTGCAGGCTTCGACCAATCCGCTTTTCACAAGCCGAACCTTCTCAATCATCGTACCCATAAGCATACAGTGTTCATCGTCGATGGAAGCGCCTCGAAGCACTTCCAACAAATTATCCGATGCCTCCGGCTGGGCGGAGGTCATCGGCACAGTCGGCTCACCCTCCTTCGCGAGGGACTGCTTACTGGAGCCCGGAATCTTTGTAGGCTCCGACGCTATAACCGGCTGGGAGCCAGACTTGCTGTGGCTCTCGTCAGCATAACTCATGGGGGTCTCACCCCCCATGTGTCCGGCGCCCGGGATTTGGCCTTGGGGCGTCTTCAGAACCATCGCCTCCTGCTCTGGTATCCTTCGGGACAACACCTCAGTGTCATCCACAGGTCGCGGGGAGGTGGCCGTTGGGAGTGAATTCATCTCCGACTCGTCTAGGGACTCCCCCGAAGAGGACACCCCGAGAGTGGACCCGGTCAGACTACATACACGTGTTCAGCATCATTACAAACCATGAGGTCAAAGTCGCATGAAAAATACTATGGAGTGCGGATACTTACGACCTCGCCCGGGGCTTGTCCCTGGGCAACCACTCCTCGTCTCTATAGGCAGCGGTTGAGGAGTGTTCGGGAAGGGACGCTTTTCCCTTCTTCGGTGTCCCGGCCTCCCCCGAGGGGGCGGCCTTCCTTTTCTTCCCCTCCCTAGTGCGGGGAGGGGGCATTTCTTCACATTTTCCCCTGTCTTCAGGCAGGAATCTTCCTCGTCATCTTCGGATGATGAGTCTACCACGGCCTGGCGCCGGAGACCTTTTCTGGTCCCCATGGCCACCTTCTTGGACCTTTCGGCCCCCTTAGTTGAGGCGGCCTTCCTCTTTCTCTCCTCCCCTTCGTGGGAGGAGTGCGCCTCGTCATCTTCTGGCAAGGCGTCTGGTGCGGCCTCGCGCCGGAGACCCTTCCGGGCTCCCGCGACCTTCTTTTCGGCCTTCTTCTCCGGCACCTTGTAAGGTGCCGGAACCAGCATCTCCACCAGAAGTGCATCTATTGGGTCCTCAGGCAATGGAGCTGGGCAGTCGATCCGCTCCGCCGTCTCCACCCAGTCCTGTTCAGTCAGCATGGTGACTTAAGAATCCTCCCACGAATATACCAGAGAGGAACATTTTGTAACAATCAAAGGACTTACCGGACTGGCGAGGCGCTTTGCGCTGAGCCCACGGTCCTCGGAAAGGGGAGGAGGAACTTCACCGGTCTTGAACAGCACCTTCCAGATTTCTTTGTGCGTTGTGTCGAAGAGCTCTAACAGCATCTGGTGTTCGGCCGGGTCGAACTCCCACATATTAAATGCCCGTCTTTGACACGGGAGAATTTGGGGAATGAGCATGACCTGGACCACATTGACGAGCTTGATCTTCTTGTCCCTCATACTTCTGATGCAGGTCTCGAGTCCGGTCAGCTCCGTGGGTTTACCCTAGGCCAGGCCCTTCTTCTCCCAAGAAGTGAGCCGCATGGGGATTCTGGATCTGAATTTGGGGGCCGTCACCCAGTTGGTGTCGCGCGGCTCGGTGATGTAGAGCCACCCTGATTGTCACCCCTTTACGGTCTCCACAAAGGAGCCGTCAAGCCATGTGACATTGGGCATCTTGCCGACCATGGCGCCTCCGCAGTCTGCCTGTTGGCCGCTCACGATCTTCGGCTTCACACAGAAGATTTTAGGGGACATGATCTCTGCTTTGACAAGACGTGCCAAAGAAACCGCCTCACGATGTGTGCGGAAGCAGGTTGTAGAAAACGGTTCAAATAATTACCGAGCCATGGCGTGATGTCACGCTACGAAGAGTTGTCAGCAGATCACATTCATGGATTATTATTCTCTCTACGGTGGTATATGGAATTTATCTTGCAGAGCCGGACACGGTCCTTGTGTTCGGAATTTATCTTGGAGTATTCGGAGATGGAACCCGCCTTGCAATGCCGAAGACGATCTACGCGCTGGACTCATTGTCATTGAAGCCTGGTTCAGGGGCTATTGAGGGAGTCCTAGATAAGGGGGTATCCGGACATCCGGACTATATGCTTTGGCCGGACTGTTGGACTATGAAGATACAAGATAGAAGACTTCGTCCCGTGTCCGGATGGGACTCTGCTTGGCGTGGAAGGCAAGCTTGGCGATTCGGATGTAGATCTCCTTCTCTGTAAACCGGCCCTGTGTAACCCTAGCCCCCTCCGGTGTCTATATAAACCAGAGGGTTTAGTCCGTAGGACACAACAACAAGCATACCATAGGCTAGCTTCTAGGGTTTAGCCTCTCTGATCTCGTGGTAGATCAACTCTTGTAATACTCATATCATCAAGATCAATCAAGCAGGAAGTAGGGTATTACCTCCATCGAGAGGGCCCAAACCTGGGTAAATATCGTGTCCCCAGCCTCATGTTACCATTAGTCTTAGACGCACAGTTGGGGACCCCCTACCCGAGATCCGCCGGTTTTGACACCGACAGTCAGTCCACACACAAAATGGTGACACACTTAACAGGACCCCTTTGGCAGACATGTGGCTCATCCACCATCTTGTTCCACGTGCGATGCACCAAATTACAATTCGGAGCAGCGGTTGGAATTGGAGGCACCCCGGTCGTAGCATCGTAGTAGTAGAAAATGAGTGATGAGGGGTCAAATCACAAAGCCCCACCTTTCCCACATTAAGCTGGATGGACGAAGCAACCATCATTTCACTCTAGGGTGCAAGAGCATAAAGAAAAGAGAAAACAATGATGCGTGCGGCAGCTACCTAGGGCACCCTAGGGTAGGGGTCTCCACTACAGATCCTTTTTTTAAAGCGCCTCCACTACAAATCGGCTTCTCCCTCGTCCTCTTGAAGAAAACCGATGATGAGTGCGGCGGTAGGGTTTGTAGGAGTACTACAGCGTGCGGGGCCACGTTGTAGTAAATGGGTTCGAGTCGACGCCTTAAATATGTGTGGGCCGCTTAGTTTTATGGGAACGAGGCATCATTTTGGGTTCGGGGACCAGTGGAGATATAGTACATACAAAAAATTGTGGATGTAGGTTCGACCGAAAGGCAATGATGCATTGAACGCATGAGATTTTGAAACCAAATTATGAATAAATACACACTATAGCATGTAAAGCTTTGAGTCATATATGCATGATGTAGATGTTCGTTTAGTTCTTATAGTTCATCTCATTCAAAATCAATTATTTTTATAAAAATGTTAAGATTCGTGGGGTTGTGCATTGTAAAGCATAAAGTAAAAAACAAATAATGGCAATTCATTTAGAAAAAAAAACAATTATGATACATAAGATTCTAGAACAAAGGAGAAGTGCTTGTGTTTTGAGGTTTGTGCATTATGCTCAAGTTCAACCATGGAGTCTTCTAAATTATACATGTGGCAGATCTGGTGGAATGTTGATGATATCCAATGGCCAGTAGTGATCGGATTTGCCATCTTTGCACTGTCGAATTAGCTTCATCCAGTGACCATCTTTCAAAGTTATTGGCACACTATATAGTTCTTGTGCCATAGTTGCATGTTTTGGAAAAAAGCTACTAGTGGGTTGTACTATCTATTTAGGAATAGAAGATGTATACATGGAAGTTGTAGGGAAAGAAATGACATGGAGCATCTCAATTCCTATGAGTAGGGATTGGAAAAGAGATGTCATTTGGTTCACATCATAGGAACTTTTCTATTGAATCTAGAGATGACATGTATCTCAATTCCTATGAGGAGGGATTAGAAAAGATATGTAATTTGGTTCAGATCATAGTAACTTTTCTATTGAATATACGCTAATGTTTATTTTCCTTTGAAATTAAGGGAGTATAGGAATCCATTCATTTGAACCAAGTGGCTCTAAAGCTATAGAAATGATATCATGTTTATTTCCTTTGAAATGTGGAGTATATGAATCTATTCCTATGAACCAATTGGCTCTAAAGGAAAAAATCCTATAAAAATCATATCATATAGAGTTCCTATGATATTCCTCGACACCAAAGGATGGTTGAAATTGATGCGGGTGATACGATGGTCTTATTTTGTAGACTCCTCCCCCATCTTTATAGTTACCTCTCGAAGATGAATGAAATGATATATACAGGGTATTCTACATGTGCAATTTGGTACACGAAAACTCGGTAAAAGTTTCCGAGGTTCAAATTTTCAATAAAGCTATATGCACTGCATTTCGGAACGGAGGGAGCATACGGCAATTGCTAACACTCACATGGAAGATTTGTGTGTAGGAGGAGTGTCTGTTCTGTTAAATGACATGGCAAAACTGACACTGTCGGATGCCGATCTAACAGTTCTTACGGCGTTCGTCAAGAAAAGGCTTGTGGCGAATGTTTGTCAGATAATGATTTACGGACACATGCATTGCATTGATACGTGCCCCCCTCCCTCTCACGCACACGCATCCTCACGAGTCATGACTCTCCCGAGTCCTCTCGCAGACTCGCACGTCGCACCCACCGTCTATCTGCAGGTAGACGTCACACACATATGTGCTCTTCACACCCTACCCTCAGAACTTTTAAAAAACAAAAGACATCGTGCACATTTTATTTTAGCTCACACGTCACACACTTATACTATTACTCTTGCGGCGAACGTTCTTTGGGATAGAATATTGTACTCCCATGAAGAGAAGCGGTGCACGCACGCACTAGTTCTCTCACACCCACTCACTGGTACACGTAGGAGTGCATTTTTTTGAAGCTGGTACAACAAAATCACTCCACTATATATATAAGCAGGAGCCTTAGCGCTTGCTTTACTAGGGTTCCTCTCGTTCACTCTCTCATGCTCTCCAGATCTAAGCAAGACATAGGTGGCCACACTCTCTCACAGCTCACGGCTGGTCACAAATTCGGCCGGACAACCTCGACCGGGGCAGGGGTGTAGGTGCATCGTTCACGCTATCGTCGGTGGCGAGGGAGGAGACCAACGGCTGCCCGCGTGTCCCGATCGGCGGCCGTGCCGTTCTCTCTGAGAGAGTGCCGGCTCGGGAGTGCCTCCGACCCCTTCTTCCTTCCTGTCGTATTGTGGCCAAGATGCGGCCTCCCGACACCGTCTTTGCCACATGCCAACGACCCTCAGGTATATATTCCTTCAAAACCTACCTTGCTCTACTGCCCTAGCTCCCTTCGTGTGGATCTTTTTCTACTTCCGTCCGCTGTTCCAAAGCCACCTAGACTTCTACTATTATTAGAGGTAAAGCTAGTTCATAAAGTCAACTCTAAGAGTTGGTTCAAACAGGGAAGAAAGTGGGAAAGTTGTAGCATGAATCTAGGACTTGGTTCTAAGAGGAAACGAGGGAAAGTAGTAGATACTGGCTACCCAACCGGTCTCTTGGTTGAAAAGACGAAGAAAGCATGGTGGATGGCGAAGGGTGGGGGAAGTGGACCTATCTCTTGGTTGAAAAAGGAAAGAAACTGACGGGTGTTGGGGGACAACGCAAATGAGAATGAGCAGGTCTAGATTTCCTGTGCTCACATAGGAAAATGTCGCCGAGGAGATAAAAAATGGGACAAGTGCACACATGCTGCCTAAGTGTTTGCCGCTCTCGGCAGCCACATCTGCCTCACCACTTTATGCCCCTGCTGTCCCTACGCCCATATCGCTACCGTTAATGTAAAATCACATGAAGCATTAAGCAACGCCACCTAATGTCACTATAAGTAATGGTCTAGTGCCGTCAATAAATTGAAGCAATGCCACCACCATTTTATGAAGTGCTTCTGTCTTGCTTTATTTCCCTTGAATTGTGTGTTTGCAGTTACACTTAACTCTCACACCGCTAACATTGCTTCATCCCAGTGGAACTGCACAAATTTGATTGCACATTTACTGACCATGTGCTACTCTCATGACAATAATACTAATGCTATTGTTCTGCATGTTAATCTAGTGGCATTGTTGATGTGATGTGATGCTACTTACTTAAGGACTCTTCATACTGTCAATCTAGTGTCAATTATAACACAATAGATGCTGCTGTTAATCATACGCCACTGCAAATATCTGTCATTGTTTAAATAACACAATTTTGTATTTGTGCAAATAGGGATGTCTGTCTCCATATCGTTTCGGGATGTCTGTCTCCGTATCGTTTCTATCCGCGCAATCAAAAGCACACACCTCAGTTCTAGTACAACCGCGCAAAATGAGATGGCTATCCCTCGTTGCCGTTGTCTAACCTCCAGTCTTCAAGGTATTCCTACATTGGTAGTAACTAAGGTAGAATGACCAACACAATCTAAAAGAAGATGACTCGTACGTTTTACTTCCTGATTGCAGTGCAAGGACGAGCAAAAACAACTGCATCCTAGTCCAGAATGCACTTTCTACCAGTTCTTCCACGGACCGAGGACTAGCTGGCACGGCTGCACGGCGGTTTTTTGGACAGGTGGGCAGACAAGAGGCATTGTGGTCTGCTTATTTCTGCAAATAACGGTGCTTAAATTTAGTGGAATGCACAAGCATTTCAACTGGTCAGTACACTGCATGGTTCAGTTCAGCATTCCAGCTGAGACCACAATTATAATTGGTTATTCTGGAATGAGAGAACCTAACCCTGGATGGTGGCAACAAGAAAAACCCAGAGTGAACTCCAGGAAATTTAAGCCTGCCAGGAGGCCCTTTGCTCAGAGAAGCCTTGCTTGTTTTTTCCTGATTTGTAAACCTTCTCACAACTTTGTCTTTTGCTGTGAACTAGTATATGTTTGTTATGTTCTATGAATGATTGAGATGTACAAAATTGCTTAACTTATGCTTTTCAACTTTTTTATGAAGACGAGTTTAATGTGAGTGTTCCACATGAGCGCTGGACTAGCGTGTGAACGTTTGGAATTTATTACATTGTGGCCTCAATTAACTGCATGAACCACTATAACAAGATACCTAGTTTCTTATATGTCAGATAGAAGATTGTTGATTGTTAGCTGGTCGATAGCCTAGTGTTGAAGCAAGCTGAGCCAATGTGCCGTGTTTTGCACAACTGCTTACAAGTGGGGTAGCACCAATAGTGTTTTCAAGTACTTGTGTATACGTCGGCGCACAGTTCTCGAACGAGTGCTCTATTTCATCAAAACACACACTGCTCGTATGATAAACCATGACAACTTATGTCTTACCATGCCATATTCATGAAAAAACTAGTGAGGACGCCTCTGTTTCGGCAACAATTACGATGGTTCTCACATGATTCATGTGCACACAAAAGTAGTAGCAGTTCCCATAGACAGATTCAAACAGAGTACTAGCCCCAGAGGGGTCGATAACATGCAAGGTTCGGATAATTAGAAACAATCCAAACTACTATTAAACACTAGCTGGGGCAACTATTTCATGCCTCGATCTAATTTGGGCTGGACACAAGACGGACCTTGCCATGAACATCATCGAGGACGTCCCGCAGCAGCTCAATCCTGTGAACCTTCATGAAGACAACCTTGTGGCCCTGCCACTGATAAACTTGTTTGTGGAGGCATGCCACGTCATCTTCCTGCGTAAGCTTGACAAGAACAATATGCCTCACAAACAAAGGAGTAGCTTTGAACTTCTTATGCTTCAGTACACCCTGGACAACACGCCTGACAACAGTGAGGCTGGAATACAACTCTTCATTGGTATAACCACAAATGGCTTCCAGGATCCAACAGCCTAAGAACTCTGTTTTTCCAGTGCGTATATTCAGGTCATCCGCCTCATAGTGAGTGACATGTACAACCACACAATCCTTGTCTGCATCAGGGTTCTAACTCAAACAGAAACAAATTCAGAATTACTTTTTAGTATAAGAAACACAAGTTATTTAAACCACTATGTATAGCATGGCATCGAAGCTAATAAATTTTTGCATTATTAGTCACCACATACTTAGATGAAAAACCACAATCGAGATCGGCAAAGAAGAAAATCACCTTGGGCAATTTAGAGGGGGGGAGGCACATCCTCGAAGGGGGAAAACTGCTCCTACAGTGCCACGGGGGCTATAACCTCAAACGGGGCGTTGACCATCTCAGTAGTGGCCGTGAGCGTATCTGGGGTCGGCTCGGTGGCTGCCTCCATCTTCTTGGAGCTCTCTGTCTCGTGGGGATCGGCCTCCCGCGTCTGCTCCAATATCGGCAAATCTTTGCTTGGTTCTCCTTGGTCCATCATGAAACTGACGAATACTAGGAGACCACTGAAAGGAAAACACAATCGCAATGACAATGAAACAAAAAAGAGAGTGAGGATCGGTTACTACTTTGCAAAAGTTCTTTTTTTTTCTCTGAACAAAAATATACCAACATCACGGATCCGCTTACCTTCCCTTCATTGGGAGAGAAGAACAGTGGCAGAGTGTTGCCTTTCTTGAAGACGGTGAGTGAGAAGGAGATTCAGCGAAGTGTGAAATGATGGTTGCTTC
>NC_057798.1:682224015-682229445 GCF_018294505.1 Triticum aestivum | reverse complement strand
GACGGCTCGTTACTGCCGCACTACGACCGGGGTGACTCTCCGCCTGCATACTGCCTTCTAATTTGGTGGATGGCATTTGGGCCCGCGCGCTGCATGGCCCACATGTCAGTGAACAAAAGTATAATGGCATTCAGTAGAGGGAGACCTTTCAATGACCTAGGAGGAGCCAGAAGCGGTAGAGTGTCTCCACTGTACTAGTAGTAATTGTTTTTTTGGGTAGTTGTAGAGTGTCTCCACTGTACTAGTAGTAATTGTTTCTCTGGGCCCAAGACAAAACAGCCCATCCACACCAGTAAATAGTAAAATCAATTCAAAAGTCCTATTTTTACTGAATGAGAGGTGCTACCCACATCCAGCACACCGCCCCCAAAAAACCTGGGTGCTCTTCTTCCTCCTTGCTCCCACCCACCTCACGTCAGCTCGCTCCACTCGTACCCCCAAATTCCTCACCTCACTCCTACAGAAAACCCCAACTCCCCTTCTTCCTCACTACTACAGAAAAAACCTCAGCTCCCCTTCTTCTTCACTCGCACTACAACTAGGCTCCTCATTCGTTACTCTGCTCAAATCCGTGAGCACGACGCGACGCCCTCGAGGAAAATGGAGTCGGCTGACCCCAGCGCCAAGAAGATGAGGCTCCCACCAGCGGCGGCGCCTGTTGTAGATCCCACACCTGGCAGCGTGGGGAGAAGCGGCGACCCCGCCCCCACCGGATCCCAGGAACCCATAGAATCTCGGGTGGACCGCATCAGTGATCTCCCGGACGCCGTCCTTGGGGAGATCATCTCGCTTCTCCCCACCAAGGATTGCTGCCGCACCCAAGTCCTCTCAATTCGGTGGCGCCGTCTATGGCGCGCCGTGCCCCTTAATCTCGACTGTCGTCAGCTATCTCTCTTCAATGATTTTGAAATCCCCAGAGCCATCATCTCCTCCCACCAGGGCTCCGTTCAAAGCCTCTGCATCCCGTCATGCTACCTGAGCAAGCATACCATGCCTTGCACGGTGGATGCCTGGCTGAAATCCCTGAATTCACAGAACTACAACTGCTTGAGTTCTTCTATTCCCCTGGAAATCACATACCACATACCGAACGCCATGAACTTGTGCCCTCAGCACCGATGTCCATCTTGCGGTTTTCCTCCTCTCTCCACACCGCCACCTTTGCGTTGTGCTACCTACCAGACAATCTGGTACTAAACCTTCGACTCCCATTTCTCAAGAAACTTTCACTTGTGCGGGTTCGTATATCGGAGGCCTCATTGCACAGCATCATCCACTCCAGTTGCCCTGCCCTGGAGTGCTTGGTGCTTGTTTTCACAGTTAGAATCGGTTGTCTCCAAATAAAGTCGCCTAACCTTGTAAGCATTGGAATTTCTTTTGACGGAAGGCAGCTCATCATCCAAGATGCCCCTTCACTTCAAAGGTTGATCCTTGATTCTAGTTATTCACCGTTGCAAATAACCGTCCTCTCTGCGCCTAAACTGGAGACCTTGGGTGTAAATACATGATCTCTGTGCTCATTTCAATATGGTGTTTGGCTCCACAGTTCTTCAGGTACTTTATATTATCATCTACACTTGTAACCATAAGCTGCATTTTAAATTTCTACCCATAAGTTATATATCATCTTGGAGTACACATTTTGTACTAATATTATGTTCTATGCTCAATGAAGAGTTTCTCCATGGATGGCCTATCAATGGTGCTAGATTCTGTCAAGATCTAATATATCCAAATGATTAGTTTTGATCTGAACAAGATTATTGGCTTGCTGCAATGCTTTCCATGTCTGGAGAAGTTGTATATAAAGGTGATATTCACACGCACATTGGAAGCCCACATATAGTGTACTAGAATTAACCGTTCAGCTGCTGCTCTTTCGACACTCCTTTTTTAGACCTTAATTGTTTTCAATCTTCATGCCTATTTAGGCAACGGAACAGGGTAAGAAAGTTATAACCAATCGGTGGATTCGTAAGCATCGGGATTTTCTCACTTCTCATGAGATTCGATTGAAGACAATAACGCTAGAACGATATGTAGCCAACCGTGCAAACACTAGATTTGTCACATTCTTCCTGCTAAATGCGAGGTTACTATTGTCCATCAGGCTTAAGTTTATCAGCAGCATGGTTTTGACGGATGGGTATGTCGAAGAGCAAAAAAAAAAGAGTTTCAGGTGGGCAAAAGAGCATCTGAACGTGTCGGGCTTCTATTTACAACATATTGTGGTCATAATCCAGTAAATTTTACGACCCAGGATGTTCATTCTATGGACCTGACCGATCCATTTGACTGTGACTGCCGAAAACAGTGCTGGAGTTAGATGTTGTTGCCCTTTTCAACCTGGGTTTTTTTGTAAACCTGATGAACAATTAACCCTCGTGCTTTTGTACAGTTTCTAAGCTGGAGTTAGATGTTCCTGCCCTTTTCAACTCGGTTGTGACGGTCATATTTTCTTTGAAATAAGGCATGGCTTGCCATTCGTTTAATTTAGAGTGAAATATTGTAACAAATCCCAACCAAGGGACATAACATCACTCTCGCCGGCTTCTTGAGCTCACTGTGCATTACAGAAGCCAAGTGATTAGCCCCCACCAACACCCACAAACTTATTTCGAACTAGCACATCAAATGGGATGTAAATTTTCATAGGAAAGGCTGCATGACCGTGACAGATTTGGATTCTGACATTTGGGACCCGCGAGGAAATAGCCTAGCCAGTCAACAAACGATTCTGCCTACCAGCTGTTGGATCGACATCCAACATCTGTCGTGTATCTTCTATCTCTTGTCTTCTACCTCTAGCCGCCCAAACCGAACCACCCCGTCGGTTCCGCCTGCTCCTGCATCCCATGGCTGGCTGCGCCTCCGCCGCCCTACCTTACGTACCCTCCAACATTGGCTAGTCCCTCCCTCTATTCCCCCACACGTCCTGTTATTCTCCGGCAACGTCATCCCCAACACGCACCCGGACCCGAACCAATCAACCCTCATACTCCCCTCCGCCTGCGACTGGGCCGATGCATCTTCCATGGCTCCTGTTCGTTCCGTCCGAGGCCTCACCGTCGTCCTCCGCCTTGCGGCCTTGGTTCACTCGCCGTGCACGGTGCGCCGCCCTCTTGCGTTGTCAACGTCGTCAACAACCGAGAGGAACAAGGAGATGACTGTACATGGAGAGGATGATAGTAGGGACCCACCAGCATCATGGTAGTACGCAAGCAAGTGCCTCTATATTACAAGCCCAAAAATATGGTTCCTCCTAATGGTTGGACATCTGGGGCTCACGCCATTGTCAACATAGTCAATAAACGAGAGAATTACACTACGAGCGGCTGACACCAGGGACCCAGCAGGTCGCACAGTTTTTTTTGTGAGGAACAAGCAGTTGTTATTTATACTAGTTTTAGCGACTGATCAGGGTAACAACGGGGCTGTGTGGGGGCCGTGGCCCATCTAGCCAGGGTTTTATTTATGTTTACCACATCATGAACCTAGTTGTGTTGTTTTCTTGCTGAAAAGGGCTAGCCCAGTTCTATTTTTTAGAAAAAAAACCCAAACAAGGCCTACTTGCTTTATCGGCCCTGTTGGGCTGCAAATCTTTCAAGACGAGGAGAGTTTCATTCGGTTTGCCTAGAAATGGGCTATACATTTTTAAAACACATCAAACCAGGAATTAGTTTCAATTTTTTTCATTACAAGATTTTAAATTCCATTGATTTTTATGCGTGGACAATTATTTGGATTTTATATTTATATAAATTGTTTTTCAAAATAGTTTGAATGTGAATCGATATTTTTGGATTAAAAACAGTTGACCGCACTGAAATATGCAAAATTTTGTATACTTTTTACCCGTGGCCACAATATGGGGTGTAATGCTAACAAAAAGAAGATGGGCTCCAAAAAAATTCTTAAGAATTAGCAAATGGGTTGTACATTATTAGAAATAATGGCAGATGGGCTGTCTGCTGTTTTCCACAGATTTGAAGCTGACTTGTGTGCCTACTACAGGTTGACGCGTATGCTTTCATAAAAAAAGGTTGATGGACACGCAATGCCCTGTGAACTTAGTCAACACATGGGAGCAGTGATTATTGGATGTCCATCCAACGACTGTCGTGCTTCTTCAATCTTTGCTCTTCACGCTCCAGCCGCTCAAACAAGCGCCGGCGGGACCGCCTGCTCCCTCCTCCCTGTGGCCGGCTATGCTGCCCCGCAGGCCTCACCGCCCCACCGTACTCCCATCGCTGGCCTAGTCATCCCTCTACTGACCCACACCTACTGTTATTCTCCAGCGACGGCAGACAAACCAGTAAACCCTCGTACAATCGTACTCCTCTCCGCGTGGGCATCCACTGCCGCGTCTTCCCCGGCTCCGCGTCGTCCCCTTCCTAGGCCTCGCTGCCGTCCACCGCCCTGGTGCTCTCGGTGCGGCGTGGTCAATGTGGTCAATGACTGACTTCCATCGGAAGAGTACTGTACGTGGAGAGGCTGACAGCTGGGTCCACGTCGGCCGCAAGGAAGTGCCTCCTTATTACGCGCAAAATAATTATTCCTCCACCTGACAGCGGGGACCCGCCGGACAGGCCATCGTATTTCGTGAAAAAAACGTTTCCCCCCTAACTGCTGGGACCTACCAGCTACACCTTCACATGCAAGGAAGTGCGTCCGGGCAAAAAAAAAAATGATTCGCCAGCTGACTGCTGGGACTCACCAGCTACACCTTCGCACGCAAGGAAGTGCGCCCGGGCAAAAAAAACGATTCGCCCCCTGACTGCTGGGACCCACCAGCTACATCTTCGCACGCAAGGAATTGCCTGACAGTTGGGACCCACCTGGTCGAAGCATACGTAGTGTTGTCATTCTGGTCGCGAACGTGTACGTATATACTGGTGGATGTAGAGGCACGCACGTGTCGTAGTAGAGGCGTGCACGTGTCGTAGTAGAGGCGTGCACGTAGCATGTACACGTACGTACAGCGGCCAGGGTGCAAGAAAGAAAATACGGCTACTTATGTGTACATACGGACGGGGTCTCGAACGCCTACTCACGCATACATATGTATGGCCAGGGCTCATGTACATTGGCTGGGTCGGAACGGAGAAAAAACGTCGTCTTCGTGTTCATGGGGAGCCAACCGGCTGGGTCGGAACGGAATGCGTGGTCGTGTTCATCGGGAGGGCTTGGACGGAACATGCGATGGAAACAAGGCCTGGCGTACCGCAGAACGGAGGAAACGGCCTTGTGTTCGACCGGCCACGTTCGAAACGGGATCCTGTTCATCGGAGGGGCGTGGCATACCGCAAAACGGAGGAAACGGACCTCCTACGGTCGAAACGGGGGTCCTGTTGATCGGGAGGGGTGTGGCGTACCGCAAAACGGAGGAAACGGACCTCCTACGATCGAAACGGGGGTCCTGTTGATCGG